>NC_036249.1:2797235-2836297 GCF_002742605.1 Olea europaea var. sylvestris | reverse complement strand
ATGAAGGGACTACGCTTAAAGAGAAACCTTCAGTCCTGGAATCCTCATCACAACCAATGGATGAGCCACCTTCTTCCCAGGGCATCAACCCCCCAAACGTCGAACCAGAAGGTAATATATTTTTTGATGTTTTACCTTTGCTTGTGCTATTGGTTTTTGATTTGTTGCTTTTGAATTCTACAGATACTCCCATGGGTTTGCCCGTTGTGGCAAAGTCTTCTCGCCCAGACAATGGGAAGTCCTCACAAGTGGTGGAGCCACAAGTGGTAAACTTGGCTGGGGATATGCCACCTCCCAAGATTGCTGATGAGGTAATCTTTGCTTCACTTTTACTTCCACTTTGTTTATTGTAGTGAAAATCTTCAATGTTGGCAATTTTCTTTGCATGATGCTGATAAGATTGTGCGTTCCATCCAGGACTTGTTCACTTCCTGGGGGAAAGTCAAGACGTCTCGCCCTGCTTCAACCAGTCGTCCTTCTACTTCTTCAGAGGAAGATATAAAGTTCCTCAAGCAGTTGATATTTGAGTATGTGTCATTTATGGATATGGATATCGGTCAGGCTAGTACTGCAAAATATAAGGATAAGCGTGAGCATTTGAGTACGAAGTTGGCGCAAGCACTGACACTTCCGTCGCTCAATCTTTCTGCTAATTTTAAAGCGACGTTGAAAGTTGTCCATTCAGAGATTCTCTTCTTGCTGGCCAAAAATGTTGAACTGAAGGCCAAAAGTACTCAATATCTTCGCGCTGTATCTGAAAGAGAGTCTTTGCTTCTGGAGATCAACAAAGCTGAGGACGAATTGAAAGAAATCTCTTCTGAAATCATGATTGAAGACTTTTTGATGACTAGTTTGGCTGCACAGATGAAGGAGCTTCAAGCAAGGATGGACGACTGCAAGGCGAGAATGGCTGCTAAAAAATGCAATGCCTCCCAAGGAATTGAGCGAACCAAGTCTTTGGTCGAGCAGTACAAGAAGCTGGAGGTTGATGATGATTTTGTGGCTGAATTGAATGTCACTTCTTCTCAGCAAAGCGAGGATTGGGGGAGACTTAGGGAAAGAATTCGTTCAGTCTGAGGCGAATTGTAATTAAGACATTTAATGCCTTAACTTTTCTTTTTGTAACTTCATATTAACTTTCCCATTGTAACCTCGTACTGATGTCCATTGGTAATTCTGAACATACCAGCAGCCATTATCATTAATGAAAGATTAATTTGTCTTCTTATGTATTTATTGACGTTGTCTTTAATCGTCAATTCCCAAAATACTTAATTGCTTTATGTTAAAATTCACGCACATTTTCTCTTGGTATTTCTGTCTCTTTTCCCAAGATTTCGGGCCATTTGATTCTAGTTACTAGGCACGAATGTGGCTGTTCATATTCTGTCTCTTCACCTTCACGCCTCTATAAATGCACTTATATTTCACACTTGTCATTTTCATTTCCATTCTCTTCTTCAAAACCAATTTGCTGCCATTGTTTGGCATTTTGACAATCGATCCAAAATCTTCGTCTTCCATGGAAATGGATCATTTGATCCGCTCATTTTGCTATCTTTTTTTATGTTACTCTTGGTATGGGAGATATAGGAAATATTCTTTGGCCAACAAAGTTCTTCCCATCGTCTCCATGTTCCTTACAAGCAGTTCGTCCCATCATCTCCTTGCTTGCCGAGAGTGCTTCTCAACCTCCTTACCCGTTATTGCAGCGATGCATTTAGGAAGGCGATGTGAGGGTGCTTCTTCCTTTCTGCTTGCTGAGAGTACTTGTCGGCCTTTCTGCTTACCTTTGCAGCAGTGCGATCAGGATGGCAATCCAGGCCAGTTCACCCTCTTACTCGGCGATCGACCGGGAGATTAGTTTGCTCTTAATTGTAGCTTATAAAGCATTTACTATTTTTTATTTTGCAATTTTGTAATGAACGTTTGATAATAAATGAATTTATTTGAACGTATTTCGCTCTGACCTTTTTTTATCTACGATCGTTCAACGTAATTTGATTACGCTTTTATTTGTTCACTTTTCCATAAGGAAGGAACATATTTTTTTAAATATTTGCCATTAACGAACCTCATGTGCTTGGTGCCGTCTAAATCTTCCAAATGATAGGCTCCATTAGGCAACACATTATTTACTTTATATGGTCCTTCCCAATTGGGCGACCACTAGTCATACTTTGGATCTTTGTTATCCAAATGGAGTATTGTTTTCCAAACCAATTCGCTCAGGCTGAACGACTTGGCTATAACTTTTTTATTATAAAATTTAGCCATTCTTCGTTTTTGAACTTGCAATCTATCTAGAACGTCCAACTTTAACTCGTCCAACTCCAATAAGTTTTGAACTAGTGATTCGGTATACTCATCACCACTTAACTTATGTTACAAACACACTCTGATCGATTGTACGTTGATTTCCATAGACAAAATGGCCTCCTATCCATAAGTAAGTTGGAAAGGAGTAATTTTGGTACTTGATCGAGGTGACATCTTATAAGCCCATAAGGCCTTGTTTAGACATTCGTTCCAATATCTGACATTTTCATCTATCATTTTTCTTATGATATTTTTTAGAATCTTATTAGAAGATTCTGTTTGTCCGTTGGATTGAGTGTAATATAGTGTGGAGTTCACTAATTTAACTCCAAACTCGCTCAAAAATTTATTCACTTGATCCCCATTTAAAGATGTTCCGTGATCTACCATTAAAGTTTGTGAAATTCCAAATCTATAAATAATGTGATCACGGATAAATTCTATGACATTCTTTTGGGTGATCTCCTTTAAAGGTATCGCTTCTACCCACTTAGTGAAATAATCAGTTGCAACTATAACAAAGGTATGTTGCTTGGACGATGGGGGATGAATCTTCCCTATCAGGTCTATCGCCCAACCCTTAAACGGCCAATGTTTGATAATAGCTGTCATCTCTCATGCTGGCGCCCTTTGTATTGGACCATGCTTTTGGCATGTTAGACAACTCTTTGCATAACTGAACGCATGATTCTCTCATCTTTGGCAAAAAATATCCATTCCTGATAATTAACCATCTCATCCTTTGGCCAGCTTGATGAGCTCCACATATCCCTTCGTGCACTTCAGCCATGATCGTCCTGGCTTCTTGCAAACTTACACATTTTAGCAATATACCATCAGAGCGTTTCTTAAACAACTCTTCATCTATTAGTGTATAGTTTAGCAAACGCAACTTCATTTTTTTACTATTTCCTATATTAGGTTCTTTAAGGAACCTTTTAATATCTGCCCTCCAATCTATTGCATCTCCATCTTGTATGCAATGAATTTTAATCGTTCTCGCCCTTCTTTGGACCACGGGCAATATTGTTCCATACTCATAAGTAGACTTCCAATTTAAAACCTTTGAGTACCCTGAAGCCATCTGGGCCAATTCGTTTGCTACGTCATTATATATCCTATTAACACATTGAAATTCTATTTGGTCGAATTTTTCCAACAACTCTTGGGCGATTTCATACTGACTTATAATGGAATCACTTTGGCATTTAAAATCACCAATCAATTGGTGAATTACCAATTGAGAATCGCCTCTAACGATCACATTCTTTACCCCCATATCTATCATTAATTCTAGGCCTACGATTAAGGCTTCGTATTCGACCTGATTATTGGTGCACGTTCTGTCCAAAGTGAGTGCGAACTTGTAACAAATCCCTATCCAAAGTGAATGCGAACTTGTAACAAATCTCTAAAGGATTTATCAATGCTACTCCTACTCCTGCACCTTTAGAGGTTTTCGATCCATCGAAATATAAAATCCAAGGTTTTAATTCGAATGAATTGATCTCTAACTCAATTTTTTCAGGCATATCAAGGCATGGATGATCGGCCAGAAAGTTAGCCAAAACCTGATTTTTGACTGCCTTTTGGGGTATATATTGTACTTCGAATTCTAATAAAACTAATGTCCAAAGGCCTATCCTTTGGTGCAAAATAGGGTGAGAGAATATATACTTAACCAAATTTACTTTAGAAATTAAATAAATGATTACGGGCCGTAAATAAGCCCTTAATTTTGTACATGTGAAATACAATGTAAGACATAATTTTTCAATGACAGAATAATAACATTCACATTTTGTTAACCGTCTACTCAAATAGTAAATCGCCATTTCTTCACCAAATTGGTCTTCCTGCACGACCATTTCAGCTATTGATTCTTTTTCAGCCGATATATACACTTTCATTGGCCGTCCTAGAATTGGTGACACCAACATTGGTGGACTTGATAAATATGTCTTTAAACTTTCAAAAGTCTTTTGATGCTCTTCTTTCCAGACGAATTCGTCCTGATTTTTCAACTTTAAAAGTGGCGAAAAAGCTTTAGTTCGACCTGCACAGTTAGAAATAAAGCATCTTAAAAAGTTTACTTGGCCTAGAAACCTTTGTAATTCTTTTTTGTTACGAGGTGATTTGGTCTCTAGAATGGCCTTCGTTTTATTTTTATCAAGTTCAGTCCCCCTTTTGTGTACTAAGAAACTAAGAAGATTTCCTGCATTAATACCAAATGCACATTTCAAGGGATTTAATTTTAGTTTATATTGTTTCATTCGCTCAAATAAACATCTTAATTGTTCAAAATGGTCCTCTTCTTTAATGGATTTAACCACTATATTATCTACATACACTTCAACAAACTTGCTTATCATATCATGAAAAATCAAATTCATTGCCCTTTGATAAGTTGCTCCTACATTTTTCAGGCTGAAAGGCATAACTACCCATTCACATTTTCAATACCGACACGATATTGGACAACTATTCTACATATCTGGCCGTTCTAATAAAGCCTACTTTTAATAATCGCTCTATCTCTTCCTTAATTTCAGGGAGTACATTAGAAGCGAAATGCCTAGGAGGTTGCCAATGAGGTTTAAAATTAGGCTTGGTTGGTAATCTATGTTTCACCAAATCTCTATCTAAACCAGAAATATGTTCATATTCCCAAGCAAAACAATCTTTGTACTCCTTTGATAAAGCGATTAATTTATCACTAACCTCTTGATCGAGCATTTGACTGATGAACGTTGGGCGATCTTCTCCTTTATTGTCAATATTTACTTTAATCAGGGGGTCTTGTACTTGAGCGTATCCAGGCTTGGCAATCCTTATCACTTCATCGTCCAGTTCCCTTGTAGGCACTTTTTCTTCTAAACAATCCACCTTGTTGACTTCTCGGCCAATACTTTGTTCCAACTCGAACACTGCCAATTTGTCTCTCAGTGCTTTCAAGGCTACTTCTTCTTTCGTCTTGTCCTTGCATTCTTTATTGAAAGCCATTAATTTGGCTTTGAAGGCCTGAATATCGACAATTTACCTTTGTTGCTTACAACTCATTTAAAACTCCTTGATTACTTTTTTGCCAATTACTGGCGCTTCTAGGGCCACTATGTTTGGCCTCATCTGACTGAATATTTCAGTGAGTGTATCCACCGAAAACGGCTATTCACTCTGCGCGACAATTTGAGTTTCTTTTCCACCTTGGACTACTCTGATAGGTCCATAATTTCCTTCGTACATGAACCTTTCTACTGAGTTTGCTTCTGCGACAAAAGGTCTATGATCGGCCTGCACCACTTCTGCTTCACCTTTGTCATTCCAAAAAATCAGGCATTGATGGAGCGATGAGGGTATACAGCGGCTTCCGTGTATCCAATCTCTTCCTAATAACACTTTGTAACTAGTGGGACCATTTATTACAAAGAAGACCGTGGTCCTAATAGTTGTTCCTATAGTTATGTCCAATGACATAACCCCTTTAGTTGAAGTTGCTCCTCCATTGAAACTTGTCAGGATGACTTCCGTTGGGATCATATCACCTTCTGTCTTTGCGAATTTCCTCATCATCCTAGATAGAATGGTGTTTATAGCTGTTCCATTATCGACAAGCACTTTTGCCACATGTATGCCGTTAACTAGAGCTTTAATGTACAATGGCCTCAAGTGCTTGGTCAATTTAATGGCTGGTCGCTTAAAAATAACCTTTTCGACAGCATCTATTTCCACTTCCTGCTTGTCCTCTGTCGAGTTACCCTTTTGTGATAAGTCAACGTCTAGCATATCACACTGAGCCTCTGCCTCATGAATTTCCTTTTTACTGTTTTCTAATGCTTCTTCTTCAGTTACCCAACCTGTGGGAGGATGCATTATTTTTGGAGGTGATCCATACTTTTCAGAGTGAGGCACTCTCTTCTTTCTTTTGGGCATCCCGTACAGCACGTAATAATCGAAAGAACGCCCAGATGGTTCTTCCAATAAGTCTACTTCATGAACTCCCTCTCGATATAGTTGCTTCAACAGAGTATTGTACGATACTCCTCTTCTTCTCCTTTCCGCTTCCAGATCGATTTCTTCTCGATGTCTGTCATACCATCATCTTCTTCACCAATGTAGGCCTTTCTAGAAGTTTGGCCTTCTTCATATTCCAGCATACATGCTTCCTCTTCGTTATCCTCATTTTCTTCTTCTCCTTTCTCTTTATTCTTGAACTCATTGGCTAGTAAATAGTTATTAGCCATGACAGGAAGTAACATACCAAATTGAATAGTAAGGGGTTGATCTGGATCTTCTCCATCCCTTCTGTCTCGCTCAAACTTCGACCTCCCAGAAGAAGTCTCTGGCAATTCTTCCATAGGTTCGCCTGTACCAGTCTCTTCACTGTCTTTGAAAACATTTTGATTGGCTGCCTCGAGTAGTCTAGGTGCCTTAGGACACAGCATTCCCTGTTGTTGCCTCATCATTCGCCCGTAGTTTCGTTGAAAATGCCTTTATTGGGTTATAGTCATCTCGTTAAAAAGTATCACCCTTCCAGCCTTATACTGGAACGAATGCCATACATTTGATTGGCGAGGTTGCGGTTTGAATGTTCTCCCATTATTTACTGGCCTGAACTGCCTCCCAAAAGGCGGTCCCTTATAGAACGATGTACCCCGCCCTCTACCAGGCTAAGCGTTTGGGAAAAAACTAGGGCAATGGTGATGCTGCCATATCCCTGGTTTCTGCGCATTTGCACTCACTTTTTTTTGCATCTTGCAAATAGGACGTCTTCGTCCTTTTTGGGCTCTTTCCCTTTGATACGTTCAAAGACACTGGGATGTGGTCTAGGGTCTTCTTCTCCATCATCTATAATCAAGTTGAATTTTGGCAATTTATTTTTGAAACCAGACGTCACCATGTTCACTCCAAGTGGCTGTGGAAAAGGATTTTCATCCACTGCCATCTTCCTCTTATCCTCGAACGTAATTCGTCCTGATTTAATGGCATCCTGTAATACATGACGAAAAACCAAACAGTTGTTAGTCAAATGTGACCATGCATTATGCCACTTACAATATTTTTTACCCTTAACTTGTTCAGGGCTTGGCAATTTATGCTTATCGCTCAACTTTATCTGCTTATCCTTATATAATTTATCAAATATAAGGTCAGCTTTGGTTACATCGAACGAGAACGTTCTAGCCTTTATGTTTTCATCTTTTATAGGCTCATCCTTATCCGACGGTCTAGGCTTAGCCATTATAGGACAAGTATATGTGTCTCCTTTAAATAATTCGGCCAAACACATTTCGGTTTGATCGTAATACTCGTCATTAATGGTAAGAACATCAAAATTTGGATCTCTATAATAAATCCCCTTGCTAGAATTTTTCATTTGTTCTTCTTCTCTTATTAATCGTTCATACCTAATCACGTTCGCGCTCAATTGAAAAAGATCAGGAAATTCCTTGTCTTGAAATTTCTTTTTCAAATCAAAGCTTAAGCAACCTTGAACGATTTTGACAAACTTCTTTTCGGGCAAAGGTACAAAACATTTACTTCTTACCGTCTTGAACCTTTGAAGGAAAACTTCTGCCCATTCGTTTGACATTCGACGTAGATTCGCCAAATCGACCAAAGTAACTTCAGACTCAGTCTTATAAAACTGAGCATGGAACAATTGCTCCAATTCTTGCCATGTTTGGACAGAGTTTGCTGGCAAATTGATGAACCAGGAGAAGGCTACTCCTGTTAATGAACTAGGGAACAGCCTCATTTTATGGTAATCAGTTACGTCACCACTTTGTAGTGTGAATCACCCTATGTGTTCTAGAGTAGACACCTCTCCTAAACCGGTAAACAGTGAGAATTTTGGTACTTTATACCCCCTAGGCCATGGATATGCTTGGTCTACCCAATCAGGATATGGCTTTGTGTAAGTCGACCTAATGACAGGACATACTCCAAAAGTCATCTAGTCCTATACGATTTCCATAATCTGATTCCTCAACATGACGTTGGGGTCATATGAAATTCCTACAGGTTGGTTGACCGGTTGATTTACTTGAGGCCTGATGTTTGGTCCTTGGTTGGCAACAAAGTTGCCATGATTTGGGCCATTGTTACCATTAGCCTGAACATTTTTTCCATCATTAACACGTGGGGTATTCTGCCCAATATTTAGGACATTATCTCTTACATTTAGATTACCCCCAAGTTAGGTGTATCAATGCCACTATTCTGATTTGGTATTACACCACCCCTTGGTTTGAAGTAGAGGGGTCAAAAGGTGGTTCTACCCCTTGATTTAAACTTAGGACTGGGGGATTATGTCCCACAATTGTTCTAGTTTGAAAGTGATTTGTAAGAGGCACAACTGGCTGACAAATTTGGCCTACTAATTTATTCATTATTTCGTTCAAAGTATTCAGTTGTTTGGTCATGTTGTCATAATGTGCATTCCCATTCTGGGTAAATCTTTCCATATTATGAATATTTCGTAGATTTACCTGTTCAACGACATCTTGTGTGAGTTCTCCGAGTAATGCACGCATGGTTCGAGGACTCAACTCTGTCATTGGTTCAAAACGACTATGATTGCTCTGATTCTATCCATCTGTTCGTGGAGAGCTATGTTGCTCCTCATATCCCTCGATCACAGACTGGACTCCTCCCTGACTTGCTGCTTCCTTATCGGATTTCTGAGGTATATTGTTTCACCTTTTGTATCTTCAACACCAAACACCAATGTCTCACTGGGCGTGCCAAATTGTTTCGTGCGGGTGGTCGCTAACAATTAAAAAGAGATTAGACGATTGTGTAAGGAACAAGCCTCTTGAGACAAAGTCCCAAAAATGGGTGTTTTATTGGCGATGATTTTACAATTGGAACTAAATAGAATGCCTTCAAGGCGCGCAAGCACACGAGTATTGAAAAGAAATGTTTAAATCTAAACTAAGAAATTGAAATTACATATTCTCTATTTGAGAGTGTTTGATTCGGGGTCCTTTGCTCTATGTCTTTTCTTCCTTTTATATTCCCTTTATGATCTCTTCGTAATCAACCGCTTAGAAACCGCTTAATTGCTTTATAACTGCCCACTTTCTTCATAGTGGCCAACTTATCGTGGAACTGTCGTCTCTAACTGCTGCCACTACTTTTTGTCGTTCAACCATCTTCAACTGAACATCCTTAAATCGTGGAACGTGATAAAATTACTTAATAACTGTTTCGATAACTGCACTTTTGGATAACCATAACATCTTATGTTTGCTAAGATCCTGGGCGATTCGATAGTTTAGGCGAGAACAGGGTCATAACCCTGGGCGACTGTAAGGCATTTCATTCGCTCAAATCTTGGGCGTCTTGTAAGTTTGGGCGATGGTGTTACCACATTCGTGGACTTCGACTGCATTCATTAATAACCCTATTTGGGCCTTTATCCTGAATTGCCGAGTTGAGCTTCATTCTTTGGGCTATTCCATATGGACTGCACTTTTAGCGTGTCAACAATAACGTGATGAGAATTGTTATGTGTTATGTAACATATATAAAAAGTTAAGCTGAAAATTTAGCAATTTCTACTGTACAACTGGAAATGAAAAGAGCTTTTTCATAATCATAATCTAAAAGAATGTGGTCTCTCTCTCTTGCACAGGAGATTTTTTTTCCATACTGTACGATTTTCAATTGATATTGATGGCGTAAGTATAATTCGTTGAAGAGAAACTTACAAAAAATGAAATTGTTAACATGTCAATACAGCCAGAACTGAAGTCCAAAATTTGTAATCTTTGAAATCTAAAATTAAGAAAAAACTTTCATTATTAAACTATCTGGGCAAACTAATCAACATTATTCCAAACTTCTAGATTAGAGAACGACGGAAGTGGAATTTTTGATTGGTTATAGAAGTAAACAACTTCACCAAACAAATTTTCAAAACTACCGTACGAAATTCAACAGCTTTAGCCTTTAATGTAGGATTTTTCAGACCACTTAATTAGGTTTCTCATCCCACATTGGAAAGCCATCGTAACTTTCATCATCTATATATCTGAGAATTTATCAATTACAATAACATCATAAAAAGGTGATATGTTATCACTGTCATTGTTATATTTCACTGTCACCATCCAATTCTTGCTTGGTATTAAAAGGACGAAAAGGCATTGGTCATCGTCGGAGTCATTTTTCGCCAATTTGTTCCCATTGCATCTGTGTGGTTGTCAAATTATCAAGATAGAAAATCTTTTAACTTCAACACATCAATTTGTTGGCATAGTTATTCCATCCATTCAGTTGCTTCATCACTTTCAATAGATAGTCAAGGTTGAGAATTTTGGAGGCCCTTGATCCGAGTAACAATTCATCTTATTGCAACATTTGTCATCTCTTAGTCAGCTTTCTTATTTCAAGCATATGAGATTTTGATAAAACTTTTCAAGCAGAAAAATTAAGATGACATTAAGTTCAATATACTTTAAATTGTGGTTATTCTTCGATAGATCATATGATCATCAAAAGAATGAACTCTTTGAGAAATAAAATTCGCTTTATTATAATAATTTTAACTTTTCTTTTTGCATTTTAAGATAAGCAATTTCTCAAAATAGTTCTCTTTTAATGGCCAAAGTCTAAATTAAGAAACTTACTACTTTTCTCCGTTAAAAGTATAGATCAAACAACCATTTTAACCTTATCAAATAGATTCTGTTTGCGAGAAAAAGGTTAAAATGGTTGGATATAGTTTTAAAATATAGAAACAACATAAATTTCAAGCAAAAATGCTTATTTGAAACATACAATAAGTGCAAGAATTTTTGGACAGTGAAGCGAAAAAAAAAAAAAAAACAAACAGATTTTCAACTTCTCACTGATTAGGAATGAAAAACAGAGTCCAAGGAGTCAACAGAAGCTCAATTGGAGATTTTATCATTAATTTAAGTTGTTTGTTAAAAAAAATGTGAAAAAAGAGAGATAATTTTTCATTTAAATCTGATCTCCAGGGCATACTTAGTAATTTTGATATCGCATTCGACAAATTTCTAATTCAAATGTTTGGTACTAGATAATATTCGAATATACTACAAATAAAATATTTTTATCTTCCTTCTTTAATATTGTTATACACCTTACAAGAGAAGCCATAATATAATTTTCATGATTCCGGTCTATTGGGCTCGTGTAAGTTGTCTCAGTCAAAATTCATATCCTCTGGGGGTGGGGATAGTGCATCTCTGAAGCTTTTTAAAACATTGTCTTTTGTTATATGCATAGTCAAGTGTCATATTTTCATGTTACAATGACGAATGATTTAAAGTAATGCTCATTTTATTGTCAAAGGACTTCATATTTTAAACTTTAATCAATATAATAATTATTATTTAAAACTTATCCTTTTACTTAAAAATATATTTTCTTGAAAATATACTATCACTAGTAGAATCAGGAATAATAACAATGGAAATTAGCAACGGAATAAGAACCGTTGCTAACTCCGACATGTTCCGCTGTGGACTGGGAACCAAATAGGTAATGATTTTTTTGCTAAAAATGAAAATTGAAATATCAGATAGCATTAGCAATCAATTTCCTGTTGGTTTTGCTCTTTTTCTATTGGTGTCAGATGTTATAATAAAACCCGACAAATATTCTATGTATTTACTAATTAATTAAGTCCTTGTTATGTTATAGAAATTTAAAGTAACAAATTAATTTTAATCACACATTTCATATATATATATATATATAAATTTTGGGTAAAGTCTTTATCTTTATTTCTTGATTATAACATACATTTGAATATCTAGTAACGAACTTAAATTTTCTATTCAAGAAAAAATTTATTTATCAGGTAATTTTTGTTCAATATTTCAATAGGGATTAAGCTAAAGTGACTGAATTAGTTGACAGAAGGGGTGATCGACTTCAAATTTTGCACGTGCGTCCTGCGTGAATTAAAAAATGCTGACCTTCCATTTGTGTGTTTGATCATTCCCTAAGTCAACCCTTATGTTGGTGTAGCAAAACC
Source organism: Olea europaea var. sylvestris (assembly GCF_002742605.1). Taxonomy (NCBI): domain Eukaryota; kingdom Viridiplantae; phylum Streptophyta; class Magnoliopsida; order Lamiales; family Oleaceae; genus Olea; species Olea europaea. The sequence continues at coordinate 2,823,966 of NC_036249.1, read as the reverse complement.
CATTTCAACAGTCACAACATCACTGAAAAATTGATGACACAACTTGTGTAGATTTTGATGTACAAACACGACTCAGAAATTTGAAAGTCCTTAATTTACAATATCGAATTCAATTTTATTTTTTTTAAACGTAAATTTATCCGTTACATTAAAATGTGATGTACAAACTGTGTGATAGGCGACCACTATATTTCTATTTCATTACTGACTAGGGCTAGATATAGTCAAGAACATAATCAAACCCGAATTTTCAGACATTTGTAAATAGAACCATTGGGTCCAAATTTAATTATGGAATCATTCGGGTATGGTTCCTTGGATCTATACAATAATTGAATTTTTTAATATTTACAATGTTACATTAAATCAACTAATATTATATTTAATCTTAACTATTACAAAATAACGTAGTCCAATTTTATGTTGCTCCTCTCATTGTTAAGTTATTCATAAATTTGGTTGTTAGAATCACAGGAAAAAGAAGATAGTGAGTTCATAATAATAAAAAGACGCGTCGCTGAGCTTTCAATTCGATTTCTTCAGAACTCTGGAAAGATTACTAGATAGAATTATAGATTTGGGTAAAAATTAGATCAATTTGATTAAATGGGTTTGAGCTGAAAATTAGATATGGGAAAATCATATTTTGGATTTGGATTAAGTTAATTAGTTCACAATTTTATTTTTTTATTTTTTTTTAAAAAATAAAGTAATTTGGCTTATTTAAGATAAATAAATTAAAAAAATTATGAAGATTCGATTTTTATATCGAACACGTCAGTTCTAAGTTTAGATATTTATTCGAATATTTAATTTAAAAAGAACTACTCAATTCGATTTAATTCATATAGAGTTGGATCGGATCAGGTTCGATTCTGTTACGGACTATGAAAGCAGCTTGTGAACCATGGCAAGGAAGACGGTAATGGACGGCAGTAGGAAGACGAGTAGGTAGGAAGACGGTCAATGGACGGTAGTTTTGGGCTGGGTTACAAAGAATCTTCTAACAATCTATAATAAAATTCTAGTAGGACAGGCAACTAATCAAATGGGCCAAAGAAAAATGCCAAATTAAATGCCTCCTGTCAGTGCCATTGTCTTAGTTTTCTATCAATTAATTTCAATAATTTTTTAAGTAGACAGAAACTATTCCACGTCGTCATTTCATTTTGGTCGATTCACTCCAAAGTTTATTTTTTCAATGCAAGTTTGACCCCTTATCCCTTAACTATTTACTTTTTACGAGTTAATGTAAAAACGTGTTTCTCAATTCATTGACAACTATATTAAGGGCAAATGGGTCTTTTGGAAGTGGATGGCCCAATTGGCAACCCCCAATTGGCCAGTCAAGCTTCACGCGAGTTGTGCTTCTTTGAAACACATCCTGGCCATCCATAACAGATCTATGGTTGAAATGCAATCTGATTTTTCAATTGTGTTTATCAAGGGATGGTCCATTGGCTTTTCAGTGATACACGTTTTTGACTTCAAAATTTTTCTCTCTCTGGGCTTTGAGTTCTCTTCGAGAAAACTTCATCTCCTTCTTCTTTTGGGTTTTTGATTCTTGTGGTTTTTCATAGAATCATTGTATATTTAGAAGTGTGATGTGAAAGCCTTCCTGCTACAGTAACTTTGGCCGGTTGTTTTGGCCATTTGTTGTGTCTGGTTTTGGTCGGCAGTTTGAGTGTTTGTGCTTTGGTTGATTAAGGGTTGATTTGTGTGAGATCCTTTGGATCAATGATCAAACCCGATGTCTGTGGTTTTTTCATTGTTTTCACTGTCTCTTGAAGGGTTACTTTGCACATAGTGAACGGGCTTGCCTCTGAGCCCCCCAGATTAGGCATTTGGCCGAACTTGGTGACCAAGATTTGGTGTTCTTTACTATTTTTTGTTTGATTGATTGGCCACTTTCACACAACTACACAAAAGAACGCAAAATTCCTAACAGTTAATATCTCGATAATTTTCTTAAACAATAAACAACAATCGAGACCGTTTATGATATATGACACTTATTGTATTGATTACAATTAGACATGTTAATCTGTTTGGTCGCACTTCTCTTCTCCTATACAGAGACGGATATGGGGGGGTTGGGTTGGGCTGTAGCCCCCCCCCAGGTCCAAGAATTTTTTTTTAAGGTATTTTTTATTTTTTTGGGGTAAAAAATCAGTTTTTTATGTGTAAAAATTTTTTTTTCCACGTAGTAGCCCGGCTTGAAATTTTGTAGCCCGATCGTGGATCCAATCTTGGATCCGTCCCTGTTCCTGTATATCGCTTTTCAGACCATTATACACTGCATTGGGAGAATCACAGATGTTGACCAATGAAATATTAGCCACAATTGTCGCATTCATTCATAGTTGAAATGTGGAATGACTTATGTGCCGTTTAACATTGCATTAATTCTATTTGTGGAATGGCGTCTATGGTAATTCAATTATAATAAAATATGGCTGCAGGGTTTTTTTTGTCAACAATTACGGTTGATGTTTAGGAGTCAACAAATGTGGCTTCTCCCTGCACTGTGCAACTGTCTAAAAAGCAACAACAATGGGAAGAAGAACACGACTAGACAGAGAATCACATTCTAACATATCAATGTTTTTCATGCACAGAGTTGAGGCATTTAAACCAACTGGAGGTTGGATGCAAACTTTATTCAAACTTCAATCATTAGGGTAATGACTTCTATGAAGGTTTAATCTTTGCTAGTGTGGACTCAATGGAACTCTTTCCAAGGAGGTAAACTTCTCTCCTCTCAATCTCATTATTCATATGTCCACGAGGAACATGACTCTCCGTGTTTGTGTTTGTGTTTGCGTGACTACAATTATATCTAATTTCAGATTTGAATTTCACTGTTTTTCTTCTATTTCAATTCAACTTTTGCTTTATAAAGACAAAAAGAAAGTGTGATAAATACCAAGTGATCATGCTTCCCGTGTTTATTTGTAGAAAAGCGTGCGAGCTTGCACACACATACATATATAAATTGATATACTGAAATAAAATTACGAAGCATCGATAATATAAAAATAGTGAATCCTAATGTAAATAAAGTTCATGTTCGAATTCGATAGAATATTTTCTATAATATAGATGGGTTTGTCTATCATTATAGACAAACGAAAAACTTTTTCAAGATTCTTATTCATCCACTTGGAATTTTCAAATATATCATAAATTATTTTAGATTTTTCAGTAAAGAGATAAATTATTATTTTTATTTGTTTTCTTAACAAATCAAAACACACCTACCTCTGTGTGTGTGTGAGAGAGAGAGAGAGAGAGAGAGATTTTCTTAACATTTTTTGCATATATTTTGAATCACATTTTGTCAAAAAGGTGTAACATATTATTCAGTTTATTGTTATTTGTCAGTGATACTATTACGAAAGCAGAAAAAAGAAAAAGTTGTCTTGAAGAAAAAGGGATGTTAATTGTTTGATAAATTTGCACAAGATTTGATAGATTTCAGGGACTTCATTGCGAAAATTAAAACAATAAGGCCAACTTCGACAAAACAAGCAAATGATAAGAACATTTTGTTCCAATCCCCCCCCCCCCACCCCCCCCCCAAGAAAAAAGAAAAAAAAAAGAAACAGTTCTGTTCATTTAGTGTGTTGAGAGTTAATAAAGATGGGCAAATTTCAATTAATCCATTAGACAATGAGAAGGTGCTACGAATTTTACAACTTTGAGAAAAAGTCTATGATTAAAAATTAAACACCTAACATGGCAACTCCACTTTTAGAACTATAAATTGGAGATTTTGCAACCTTGTTTATACATAAAAAAGTAAGACTTAGTGACTTAGTAGTTAAGAAAGATGGGAATTAAGTTACTGGTAATGTTAGTGATGATTGCGCTTTCATTTCTAAACGGATGGTATTGTTTAGGGTGTTGGGAAGAAGAAAGGGTTGCTCTTCTAAACCTCAAAGCAAATATGAATTTTCCAGATGGAGCATCGCTGCCTTCGTGGATGGATAATGAGACTACAACTGACTGTTGTCAATGGCAAGGAGTTGAATGCAGCAACACCATTGCGCTAGTAATCCAACTTAATCTTGAATTCATAGGGAGTAAAAATTAGGAGATTGGTATTTTAATGCCTCTCTATTTCTTCCATTTGAAGAGCTCAGAAATCTCTCTTGAAGGGGGAATAATTTAGTAGGATGGACTGAGAATGAAGGTACACTATCATCTCTTTTTAATTAGGCAGTCAACTGATTCAATTTTATTATTCCTATTTTCCTTAGTTTTATAAGTTTTTTCTTTAAGTGGCAATATATATATATTATCACTCAAAGAAAAAAATTTATAAAACTAAAGAAAATAGGAATGATAAAATTGAATCAGTTGGCTGCCTAATTAAGAAGAGATGATAGCATACCTTGATTCTCAATCCGTCCTACTAAATTATTACTCTTTAAAGAGAGATTTCTGAGCTCTTCAAAAAGGATGAAATAGAGAGGCATTAAAATATCAATCTCCTAATTTCCACTCCCTAATGAATTCAAGAATAAGTTGGATTACTCGCGCACTGGTGTTGTTACATTCAACTTGTTGCCATTGACAACAACCAGTTGGGATCTCATTATCCATCCATGAAGGCAGCGATACTCCATCTGGGAAGTTTATATTTGCTTTGAGGTTCAGACGACCAACCCTCTCTTCCTCCCAACACCCTAAACAATACCATCCATTTAGTAATGAAAGCACCATCATCACTAACATTACCAGTAACTTAATTCCCATCTTTCTTAATTACTAAGCCACCAAGTCTTACTTTTTTTTTTTTTTTTATGTATAAACAAGGTTTCAAAATCTCCAATTTATAGTGCTAAAATTGGAGTCGCCATGTTAGGTGTTTCATTTTTAACTATAGACTTTTTCTCAAAGTTGTAAAATTTGTAGCACTTTCTTATTCAAAATCTCTAGTATATGTGCGCGCGCTTCTAGAAATAAACATGAAAAGCATGATTACTTGGCATTTATCACACTTTCTTTATTTCTTTGTAAAGCAAAAGTTGAATTAATAGAAGAAAAACGGTGAAATCCAAATCTGAAAATAGAAATAATTGTAGACACACAACACACGGAGAGATGTCATGTTCCTCGTGGACATATGAATAAAGAGATTGAGAGGTGAGAAGTTTACCTACTTGGTAAGGGTGCCATTGAGTCCACACTAGCAAAGCTAAAACCCTAAGAGAAGTCATTGCTCTAATGATTGAAGTTTGAATAAAGTTTGTATCTAACCTCCAGCTGGATTGAATGCCTCAACTCCGTGTATGAAAAACATTGAAATGTTAACATGTGATCCCATACTCCACTCGTGCCTGGTTGTACTTTTCTTCCCAATTTTTTTGCTTTTCAGACCATTGCACAGTGCATGGGAGGAGCCGCATATGTTGACTCCTAAATATGCCGCGACTGTTGACAAAAAACTTTGTAGCCATATTTTATTATAATTGAATTACCATAAATGCCATTATACAAATAGAATTAATGCAATGTTAAATAGCATATAAGTCATTTCACATTTCCAACTATGAATGAATGCAACAATTTCACCTGATATTTCATTGGTCACCATTCGTAACTTCTCCCAATGCACTGTATAACGGTTTGAAAAATGATATATAGGTGAAGAAAAGCACGATGTCTAATTGTAATCAATACAGGAGGTGTCATATATCATAAATATATCGTAAACAATTTCGATTTTTGTTTATTATTTAAGAAAATTATTAGGATATTGACTCGTAAATAGTTAAGGGATAAGGGGTCATACCTGCATTAAAAATAAACCTTGGAGTGAATGGACCAAATCACCAAAATGAAATGACGTCCTGGAATAGTTTTTGTCGAAAAAATTATTCAAATTAATTGCTAGTAAACCAAGGCAATGGCACTGACACGTGGCATTTAATTTGGCATTTTTTGGGGCCCATTTGATTAGTTGCCTGTCCCACTAGAATTTTATTATATACTGTTGGAAGATTCTTTGTAACCCATTCTGCCAATCATGTAGAGCCCAACACTGCCGTCCATTGACCATCTTCCTTTCCATGTTTCACAGGCCACTTTTAGTGTTCACAATACAACTGGACAAAACTCTCAAATCCAATTCAACTCGAACCTACTTGTTTCGAGTCAAATTGAATTGAACAGATTGGTTCTTTTTAAATTAAATACTCGAATTTAAATCGAGAATCGACGTGTTTGGTTTGGTTTCGATTCTCATTCTCGGTCTAGAACTGTGAACCAAATAAGAATTGAATCTCTACAATTTTTTAATCTTAAATAAGCCAATTATTTTATTTTTTAAAATAAATTTGTTGACTAATTAATTTAGTCTAAACCCACTATATGATTTTTCTATTTTTAATTTTCAGTCCAAACTCAATTTAATCACATTGACCTAATTTTTACCCAAATCTATAATTTTACCTTAGTGTCATTTCTACAGTTCTAGAGAAATCAAATTGAAAGCTCGGATAAGCTTCTTTTTATTATTGCGAGCTCGATTTCTTCTTTTTCCTATGATTTTAACAATCAAATATATGAATAACTCAACAAAAAGATGCATAAAAAATACATAAAATTGGATTACGTTATTTTGTAAAAATTAAGATTGAATATATTATTAATTGAATACTTGAATCAATGTAGTGTTGCAAATATTGAAAAATTTAATTCTCGTATGAATCCCAAGAACCTAATGGAACCGAACTGACCCAAATGGGACCGAACCTGAATGGTTCCATAATAAAATTTGGACTTGACGATTCTATTTTCTAAATATCCAAAAATTCGGATTCGGTTCAATTCTCGACCGTGTCCAGCCCTAGTCCATAATGAAATGGAAATAGAGGGTCCATAATGAAATGGAAATAGGGTGGCCGCATATCACACACACAGTTTGTACGACATCACATTTTAATGATAAATTTATGTTTAAAAAAAAAAATTGAATTCTTTAATGTAAATTAAGGACATTCAAGTTTCTGAGCCGTGTTTGTATATCAAAATCTGCACAAGTTGTGTCATCAATTTTTTCAATGTTGATGTGACTGTTGAAATACAGAACAAAAATTATCTGATAAATAAATTTTTCTTTAATAAAAAATTTAAGTTCGGTACTAGATATTTAAGGGCACGTTTGGACCACATTTTTCCAAAAAAATATATTTTTAAACAGTGATTTGACATAATTTCAATCACACATTCTTCAATAAAATAATATTACACGTAAATTCAAAATTTTTCTTTATTTTTTAACCACACATTTCCTATCAATACATTATTCAAAAATTCATTCTAAACAAAATAATGTGGCTCAAACAAGGGCTAAGTATACATTATAATCAAGAAATAAAGATAAAGAAGATATCATCTGACACCAATAGAAAAGAGCAAAACCAACAGGAAATTGATGATATTTCAGTTTTAATTTTTAGCAAAAAATCATTACCTATTCGGTTCCCAGTCCATGGCGGAATAATGTTGGAGTTAGCAACGATTCTTGTTCCGTTGCTAATTTCCATTGTTACGAATCCTGGATCTAGTAGTTATGGTATATTTTTCAAGAAAATCTCTTTTTTTAAGTGAAAGGAAAAGTTTTAAATAATAGTTATCTTATTGATTAAAGTTTAATATATGAAGTCCTTTGAAATTAAAATATAGTATTACTTTAAATCATTCGTCAACGTAACATGAAAATAAGACACTTGAAAACAAAAGGCAGTTTTTTAAAAGGCTTTAGAAATGCACTATCTTAAAACTATAACTTATTTCAATTTTTTTGCTTTTACTTAATCAAATCGTCGAGGCATTAAATTTTGAAATGATGCTCCTCCCAGAGGAGATGAATTTTGACTAAGACTACTTACACAAGCCCAATAGAGCGGAATCATGAAAATTATATTATGGCTTCTCTTGTAAGGTGTATTACAATATTAAGGATCATTTGAGCCCCATTTTTTTTTTTTTTGTCTAAAATGTATTTTAAAATAGTAAATTGATAGAAAATGTGTAGTTGAAAGTGAAGAAAAAAATTTTGGGTTGTTTTTACTATTATTTTATTAAAGAACGTGTGCTTGAAAAAAGAAAGAAAAATTTATTTGAAAAGAATGGGAATCAAACAAGGTCTAAAAGAAGAAAGATAAAAATATTTTATTTGTAGTATATTTGAATCTCATCTAGTAGACTAGTACTAAACATTTGAATTTGAAATTTGTCGAATGTGATATCAAAATTACTAAGTATGCCCTAAAGATGAGATTTATCTAAATGAAAATTTATCTCTTTTTTTCACATTTTTTTACAAACTTAAATTAATGATAAAATCTCCAATTGAGCTTATAGCTTTTAAATTGTTGATTCCATGGTCTCTGTTTTTCATTCATAATCAGTGGAAAGTTGAAATGTTGTTATTTTTTCTTCATTGTCCAAAAATTTTAGTACTTATTATGGTCCCATTTGGTACCCATTTTTTTCAAAATGCATTTCTCTCTCTCTTCTTTTCAACCACAAATTCTTTATTAAAATAATATTACACGTAAATCAAAAACTTCTCCTTATTTTTCAACCACGCATTTTCCATCAATTTACTATTCAAATAAATTTTGCCTGTGCAATGCACAGATAATGTTATTTTTAGGTAATGCTAGTGGGTCAAAATTGATAGAAGATATGTGCATTGGATTAGGTTAGCAAAATGAACTTATTTTGATGATGCAAATTTTCATATGATTTACCCATGAAATATAGCTACGAAACAATCGAAGAGCACGAGGAAATCAAGAAAACTTCAACTTAGATACAAAACAATTACCAAACAAGGGCAGTACATTTCCACAACATGTCAATGAAAAAATAATACAATTTTTGTACATAAATATTTTTTTCTATTTTAAGAAACGTACTCAGAAGATCTACCTTCAAAATTCATAACAAAGAATTTAAACGGTAGTAAAAATAAAGAAAAAGTTTTACATGAGAAGTAGCATCCTCTCCGGATTTTGTTGTTGCCGGATTTGAAGAATTTCAAGATTACATGTTTTCTTGAAGGTCTAAATTCGGCAAGCAGATTAGGCAGTTTCTTGGAAGAATTCTAAGTGTTATCTTTGATGAACCTCAAGTCTTTTGAAGGCTGAAGATCAACCAGGTTCATTTGCAAACGTCCTCAAATGTTTCAAGTTCATCATCTCCACTTGGAAGATTTGAAAATGGTTAGGATATATGCATTGTTCAAGCTGTCAGTTGAAGTTTTATTTTCTTTGATGTTTTAAAGATCATATGCTTGAAGAAGGTTTGGTGCTGTTGAATTTCGGCCACTTCATTGTATTGGGCAGCTTCGAGCAGGCTCAACTTGTTGGTAGGCCTCCTATTTTCCTCATTCGGCTTCTTCCCAGCCCCAGGTTCAAGTTCGAATCATGCTATTCATTGGGGAGTTTGTCCAACAACTTAGGCACTCTACGTTTCCAACTTTATTGGACGATTGTTATTGTAATTGCCCAGCAGGTTCTATGAACCCAGCTCTTTATGTTTTGGTTGAATTTAGCTGCCTGCTTGCATCCAGACTGCAACATGGGTTTTTGGGTTTGTGGTTTTTGGACGCAAGTTCCACTTGGTTGGGTTGAATTTCTTGAGTGTTTGCAAGTTTTAATCTGCAATTGTTAACTCATATCCCAGTTTAATTGTTTTTTACAACATCAACGGGTTAACTTTAGTGATATCACTATCAGCAAGTATACTCTGATTTTTGAGTGTTAATACAACTACTCCACCTTCAAGACTGTAAGTCTACAAAGAATTTTGACTTCACCAAGGTTTTCTGCTAACAGATTGTGAAATTGAAACTTCTGTCCAATTTGACGTAAATGATAATTATAAGCCAGTTAAAAAAATGTGAAACTCAGTTGATGTCTCCCCAATAGAATTTTAATTATTTCAGCCTTCAAGAATTCCCATTGACATATATATCTCCTGCCATGTCAAATACAAAAAATGCATACAACTATCGAAGTTATATAGCCACATGGTGTCAGAATCGTAACAAAGAGACCAGATGGATAATAGACCTATAAAATCACATTCAAAAATAATAATTGAGCTAACAATTTCTAAAATCAAGAATTAGCTGGATAGAAATCTTTGTCATCAAATGTATGCTGAAATATAATGTAAAACTTTATGAAATGGTTTCTAATATAATTCTTAGCGTGTGTGTACAAGTTAAAAGGGAACACCAGTGTTATGTTGTGGTGTTGCCTTATCATCATTTTCTCCTTCATTGATGTTAACAAGTGGCATGTAAGAAAAATTAAAGATAATTTTCAACAAAATTCGTCATATATTACATCAAATAGTCAAAGGATAACTTTATTTCCTTTTTAAGTATGAAACGAAAATAAACACTAAACCTCAGGCCAAAAACCTGTTCCTCAAATATTTTTGAAAGCTACAAGAATTTCTCTTTTTCATCATTTCTTTTCTCTTCAAGTTTCTGCTCGTCTACTAATGCTAAAACCTCATAAACACCTTCTGACTTTTCTTCAATCTTTCTTGCCTCATTCGGCAACATAATGTAATTAGTGATACTCATCAAAGTACAATTTCTTACCTGAAGACGAACAAAGTGCAATTTCTTACCTCAAGAACCATGAAGAAGCAACAATAAACATATCAGAAATTGGGAATTGTACGAAAAATTCATGCCAATGATATGTAAGTTACAGAAATTTGATCGCAGAGTTACGAGATTCTAAAACCAGTTCTCGTCTTCGTTTGTCACCCAATCATAGTAAAACCATGCTCGGTCTTTCGCGTAATAATGGTTTTATCGGCAAAAGAAGCAGCACCACAAATGAACAATGGAAACCCACCAAAATCCCTGGAAATTGATTGAAAGGAGTAAAAAACATGAAATTTAAACAAAAACTAATCTTACCTCAGATTAGCGACGGACGGAGCAGCTGATGCGGCGGCAAAAGAAGTAGCGCCACAGATGAACGAGAGATACCCAGAGTCTTCGTCATCGTCCCCAAAAGCAGAAACAGCAACTCCAAAAATGAACATCTTCCAATAGGAGAGCAGGAAGTAAGAAGTGGGAGAAAGCAAAATGCACTTTATAGGAAAGAGATATTTTGAGTAGCTACTGTAAATGGACAGTGAATTGTAAAGCGACTACGCTAATTTGCTTTTGCGGATGAACAGTTGAGAGCATTAAAGTTCATTTGAATTGAACAACGGAGAGCCAGTTTTGCTACAGACTACAGTGTAGAACCAATTAGAAACCAGCCAAGTGTGAATACTCCCGAACAAAAATGGACTGTAATTATGAATTGCCACTTCTAAGTGAAGGATAAATCGGGATCGAGCTACATAGCCCGTGTGGGTGATCGCATGGTTGACATAACACACACATGCGGTCGAAATTATTTTATTTATGGGGATCCACGTCGGCCATGTAAGACTACGGTCACTTAGAGTGTCAACAGCGTGGGTCGTTTGACTTTTTCCATAAATCGGTGCCATGTGAAGCCCAAATAGGTAGTGTAATAGAGGTGATTGTTTTTTTCCACATATGAAATAGTAAAATGTGAGGAAAAATCAGAAATGAACGGTGATTTGAGATTCCCTCTTTTAAGATAGAGAGAGGACAATGGATAAGGTTTTTTGTTTGAAATTTGTATTGTTTCTATATTTTAAAGCTATCCTCCCTCTGCTTTTTCTCGTATACTAATAATAATAATAATAATAATAATAATAATAACAACAAAAACCTGTTTGAGAAGGTTAAAATGGTTGTTTGATCTATATTTTGAGAAATTTTGTTTAATCTTAAAACGCGACAAGAAAAATTATAATTATTATAATAAATTGAATTTTAATTCTCAAAGAGTTTATTGTTTTGATGATCATATGATCTACCAAAGAGTTACCACAATTTAAAGTATATTGAACTTAATGTGTCATCATAATTTTACTGCTTGAAAAGTTTTATCAAAATCTCATATGCTTGACATAAGAAAAGTGACTAAGAGATGACAAACGTTGCGATCAAATGAACTGTCACTCAGATCAAGGGCCTCCAAATTTCTCAACCTTGACTATCTATTGAAAGTCTGCGTCTGCAAGTGATGGTAATGAAGCAACTGTATGGATGGAATAGCTATGCCAACAAATTGATGTGTCGAAGTTAAAAATTTTCTATCTTGATAATTTGACAATCACACAGATGCAATGCGAACTAATTTGCAAAAAATGACTCCGGCGATGACTAATGCCTTTTTCTTCCTTTTAATACCAAGCAAGAATTGGACGTCGACAGTGATAATATATCACCTTTTTATGATGTTATTGTAATTGATAAATTCTCAGATATATAGATGATGAAAGTTATGATGGCTTTCCAATTTGGGATGAGAAACTAATGAAGTGGTCGGAAAAATCCTTCCTTAAAGGCTAAAGCTTTTGAATTTAGTAAGGTAGTTTTGAAAATTTGTTTGGTAAAGTTGGCTACTTTACAACCAATCAAAAATTTCACTTCCATCGTTCTCTAATCTGGAATTTTGGAATAATGTTGATTAGTTTGCACAAATGGTTTAATAATGAAAGTTTTTTTCTTAATTTTAGATTTCAACGATTACAAATTTTGGACCTCAGTTCTGACTATATTGACATGTTAACAATCTCACTTTTGTAAGTTTCTCTTCAACTAATTATACTTACACCATCAATATCAATTGAAAATTGAAAAAAATATCCTGTGTGAGAGAGAAAGACCCCATTCTTTTAGATTATGATTATGAAAAAGCTCTTTCCATTTCCAATTGTACAATAGAAATTGCTAAATTTTCAAGTTAACTTTTTGTATATGTTAATATTTCTATTGTTTTATAACAATTCTCATCAATCAATTAATTGAAATTTATATTGTGAAAAGTAACAACTTACAAACCAAATGAGTTCAAGTGCTAATACAGGTACATAACAAGATTCCTTAAATAATAAATTCTTAATGATAAGAATATTTACACGACCTGTAATGATATCAACCCTTCAACATCTCACATCAAAGCAAGCTTACAACTGCTTTGGTACTTCCTAATGAAGAAAAACGACGAGATTGATTAGATATATTATAAAGATTTAAAGCTCATGCCTTCAGTGGGCAAGATAAAATTTATCCACCATTAACGTGGCAATGCCCATCACCAAGTCAGAGCTGCAACTTTTAAATTTTCAATGCCACATCAAGAGGTCAAGTTGTAATTTTTGACAATTCAAAAAAATAAAATAAAGTTGGTCGACCCATTGACATGGCAACACTAGTTGATGTGGCACTACCCTGTCAACAATGGGCATTATAAACTCGTGCCCACTAGGTAGAGTGACATGAGTCCTTTCACTCCAGGGGGATAGATGTCCAACCAATAAGGGGCGCTTGTTCGTCCAAGGCCCATGACTAATAGCAAAACCCTAAAGATATATTAGTATAATGATTTTCATATAGAATTATAGCAAGTACCTTAATTTGGAATATACGCAGCCTCAAAATTGGATTATATGAACCTCCATGAAATGAAACCATGCTCTTCTCCAATGAGGATTGATATACAAAACTGTAGGAATGCAAAGCACTACAGATATATAAGATATGACGAAGCTTATGTAGAAGAACTCCATGTCCATGAAACCATGCTCCTCACTTTCATCATCAGCAGATGGCAGGACTGGTTTTGGTCCAGTGCTAGTGCAATCAACATGTAATGGACGACCACAAAGATAAGGATTTCCCTGATAGCTACCTTCATCAAAGGTTCCAAACTGACCTTTCTCTGGTATCATACCTGTTAGATTGTTATGAGCTACACTGAAGACTGCTAAAGCATTTAACTCGCTCAAACCAGTGGGGATCCTTCCACCTAAGTTGTTATAGGAGAGATCTAAGCTCTCTAACTGGAGTAAGTTTGAGAAAGTTGCTGGAATTGTTCCAGTAAGATTGTTGTGGGAAAAGTTGAGTGCATGGATCTCACTTAACTTTCCAAGGCCATCCGGAATTTCACCGTGTAATTTATTAGAAGAGAGATCAATTCCTGACATATAACTGAGGATGCTACCTTTGTACGAATAAGAATTTCCCTTTGTCACGAATGTCACTGTAATTGGCACATCAGTTAATTTGAAATCTTCAGTTTTTTGGAAAGACACGTGATAGTCCCTTTCTAACTCAACCTTATCCATATAAGAAATGAATGAGGAAATTGAAGAGCTGTCAAATTCCACAACCAATACAGACTTCTTCTTGGTTACCTCTAGCGTTAAGTTACTGAAGCAAAACGGAATTTGACCCGAAAGACTATTAAAAGAAAGGTCTATCATGCTTAGTTTTTTCATCTCACAAAATTGGTGAGGGATTCTACCTTCAAAATGGTTATCTCTGAGAAGAATAATGCTCATGCTTGATAGATTGCCAATCCATTGAGGGATGCTTCCAGTGAACTATGACGAAGCTTATGTAGAAGAACTCCATGTCCATGAAACCATGCTCCTCACTTTCATCATCAGCAGATGGCAGGACTGGTTTTGGTCCAGTGCTAGTGCAATCAACAGGTAATGGACGACCACAAAGATAAGGATTTCCCTGATAGCTACCTTCATCAAAGGTTCCAAACTGACCTTTCTCTGGTATCATACCTGTTAGATTGTTATGAGCCACACTGAAGACTGCTAAAGCATTTAACTCGCTCAAACCAGTGGGGATCCTTCCACCTAAGTTGTTATAGGAGAGATCTAAGCTCTCTAACTGGAGTAAGTTTGAGAAAGTTGCTGGAATTGTTCCAGTAAGATTGTTGTGGGAAAAGTTGAGTGCATGGATCTCACTTAACTTTCCAAGGCCATCCGGAATTTCACCGTGTAATTTATTAGAAGAGAGATCAATTCCTGACATATAACTGAGGATGCTACCTTTGTACGAATAAGAATTTCCCTTTGTCACGAATGTCACTGTAATTGGCACATCAGTTAATTTGAAATCTTCAGTTTTTTGGAAAGACACGTGATAGTCCCTTTCTAACTCAACCTTATCCATATAAGAAATGAATGAGGAAATTGAAGAGCTGTCAAATTCCACAACCAATACAGACTTCTTCTTGGTTACCTCTAGCGTTAAGTTACTGAAGCAAAACGGAATTTGACCCGAAAGACTATTAAAAGAAAGGTCTATCATGCTTAGTTTTTTCATCTCACAAAATTGGTGAGGGATTCTACCTTCAAAATGGTTATCTCTGAGAAGAATAATGCTCATGCTTGATAGATTGCCAATCCATTGAGGGATGCTTCCAGTGAACTTATTCTTTCTAAGATCCAATGTCACCAAAGAAGAGCTATTATGAAATGCATATGTGAGCTCACCTTCCAATTGGTTATTGTTCAGATAGACATGACTTATGCTTGATGGATTGAAGCAAGATGGGACCGAACCACATAACTTGTTCTCAGATAAATCTAAGAGGAAAAGAGAATTGAGATTGCAAATTTCCACCGGGATTGGACCCTCGAGCTGATTATTAGACATAGAAACTTGCTCCAATCTTGTCATATTACCCATTGATGAGGGAATTCTGCCAGAAAAATGGTTGTTACTAATGTCTAACACTACTAGAGGGCTGGTAGACAAGCTACTTGGTATAGTGCCCGAGAACTCATTGTTCTCCAGATATAAATATTTCAAGCTCGGTAGGTTGGTAGATTCTGGAAATATTTGTCCTCGCAATTTATTATCTGATATCTTGAAAAAAAACAAGGAAAAGCATCCCACAACTAATTCTTGCGGCATCATGCCTGACAAGTTATTGGCTGACAAATCTATGTATTTTACAGATTTTAAACCACCAAAACTAGAAGGTACACACCCATCAAACATATTTGTTGACATGTTTAATGCAACCAAATTTGGAAAAACTGAAGCTATATTAGTCGGAATATGTCCACTTAACTTATTATTAGATACATCGAAAGTCTCCATGTCAGTATTGGTGTTTGTTGGCAACTTGAGAGGTCCTGTAAAAGCATTATCCCTCAGGTAAAATCCCCTAAATCTTGTGTTGTTCTCTAACAACCAAGTTGGAAAATTCCCTTGAATGTTGTTCTTTGGGAGATAAAGAATTCTCAAGTTGGATTGATAATAAAAGAAGTTGGGTAGTGTTGGACATCCACTAGAATTCGACATACTAAAAACTTCCAGCTGAAAATTTGGAACCCAATTTCCTAACCCGTTTTCATTTATTATTTCATTGTTTTCCAAAAATATAAACTTAAAATTTGAATGATTAAAGAATGTCTTGAAAGAAATTGGAACTTTAAAGTTGTTACTTGATATGGAGAGATATTCTAGCGATGTGAGCTTGGAAAGTGGAGAGGAGGCAATATTTCCAGTCAACTTATTGTGAGAAAGGTCAATTAATCTAAGAGATGTCATATTTGCAACACATGAAGGGAGTATTCCTTCACACTCGTTCCAACTCAGATTTAACTCTTGGAGGTTTTTAAGTTCACACCATCCTGCAAGTCAAACGATTAAAATCACTACTTCGAAACTCATAGTAGAAATAGGGAGTATAAAGGCCTTGTTTAATAGGAAAGCTTTTGTGCCTAAACTTGCTTTTTAAGTCAGGAAGATACTTTTTTAGGAGTAAATTTTTATTTTTTTTTTATTTTTTTTTTATAGGAGATAGATGGCAATAAACTACTCATTTTTAATGCAACTCACTTTATTATCCAAATAAATAACTTACTTATTTCCACTGTAACCAATAAAATAAAAAACTATAGGTTGTAAAACTTAATTACTTTTAAGTAAATTTTAAGGTTAGCCTAATCGATTTATATTATATTAATTATAAAAATGCTATTTGACGAAGTAAAAATACTTCTTTTGTTAGAGACTTGTGTTTTAGTTCATTTCTCTTTAGTCACAAATTTTTTATTATTTGATAGTGAAGCAATCAATATCAATTGTGTTTTATGTGAAATCTTATAGTAATGTAGCTACATTATAAGGGATACAAACATGAGATGAATTTGCGTTCATTAACCAAAAAATGCAACTTAGATGCAAGGAAAGTTGTAAAATTGTGAAAGTAAAAATAGTCGAAGAAACAATTTATTAATCAACATGCAAAGTCATGGAAAACATTGTTTACCAAACAAGTCATTGAAATTTACCTCGGACGGGAAGGGTGCCATTGAGTCCGCATTTAGTCAAAGATAAAATCTTTAGGGATGTCGTTGCTCCAATACCTTGTAGAAAGTTTCCACCCACAGCAGAATTATCCAAGAACAACCTCTCCAGGCTTCTTAAATGTCTCAACTCTTATACACAAAAGAAACAAAATGTGCATGAGAACTTGAGATCATATCGTAATTAGTAATATAATTTTTTTACTACAAATTACAGGTCTTTTGGCTTACCATAAGGTCCAATGTTTCCATTTATATAATTGTTCCGGAAATAGAAGTGCTTGAGGTATGAGAATACCCTCAAAGATTGCACCATGTTGCTAATGTTGGAGACACTTACGTCATCTAATTTTAGCACTTGGAGACTAGGCATACTTCTGATGTCTGAAACGAAGTACTTAATATTCAAGTACAAGCAGATTAAAGTTCATTGTTCAAAAAAATAGAAACATGAAAATCTAGGTGGAGTACCTATTGGAGTTGTGAAGTTGTCGATCTCATTATTGCTTAGATCAAGCTCCTCCAAATTACTCAAAGCATGTAAATCTAGTTGGAGATAGAGAAATAAACATGTACAAGAAAACAGTGAATATAGAGATTGAGAACTCAGTAAGAAAAATAAGGAGGAGTTCTAAATTGTAGAACTAACATTTCATTTCGATGGTCCCTTTTAGTTCATTCCAAGAGAGATCTAGAGACGTGAGTGATGATAACCCTTGAAGCGAGGAGAAAATGTGATTATCAAAGCTATTTGATTGTAAATTAAGGACCTTCAAATATTTTGGACCTGTTTTTATAACCAAATCCGAAGTAAGTTGCAAAAATATTTATAATGCAAGCCAATCAACAAGAAACTACTATTTTAGTGAAAGGGGAGGAGCCGGGAGCAAAATAACATGAATGTTTCAGCTCATACATAGTAAGGCAGAAGTGAAGTAAAGAAAGAAGAGGAAATTAACAAAGAATGAATTATCAACATCATGGATAAAGAATGAAATGAGATGATATACCATAAATGGTACCCGAGCTTCTAAATTGATTGTCACTTAGGTCGAGCTTCTTCAAATTGATAAAATCATTTAAATCTACGAAAAAATTATGTAAAAATATTAAAAGGTGATGACAATATAGTCTTCTCTGAACTAAAAACAATATATCATGCTTGTGAAAAGGAGACTCACTTAGCACCGATAGAATGTCGCCATTGGTAATATCATCATTACCCATGAAATCAAGAACTTCAAGCTTGTTTAATCCGAAGAGTCTTTCATGGCCTATGAAATGATATTTTTTTAAAAATAATAATATGTTTCTTCAAGTTATTAAATAATTAAATGATGTCTAGTGGAAATCAATGTTGACTGAAAGTACTTACACAAGCACAATGGACGAAAGCATGAAAATAATATTATGGCTTCTTTAGTAAGGTGTATTAACAATATTAAGGAATAAAAATGTCTTACTTGTTGTATTGTCTAGAGCCAAACATGCCCTTAATCTTTTACATCTGAATTACTTGGATTAATTAGCACTGTTAATATCTCATCACGATCAACATATATATTTAGTAATGCTAAACTTATTAGGAAGAACAAATGGCAAGAAGTAAATAGGAAAGAAATTGGCATAATTTTCATGCTACAGTATTGTGAGTAGATTCATCAAAAATGAAACCGACGGTTCAATTGATTTTTTGATATATACTTATAATAGAGGAAACTAAATATCTTGAAAAATTATTTATCTTATACTGCATCAATAAAAGTTTTTAATTAATATAATAAGTTGATTTATTTTCCAGAGGTTGATTTTTAGACAATCACATGATCTATCAAAGAATTACCAAAATACATAATATATTTAACTTACTATTGCTGTAATTCTTTCTCCTCAATGAGTTGTATCCAAATCCCAGATATTTGAGAGAAGAAAGCCGACTAAGAGATGACAAAATTTTACGATCAAAAAAATTGCTACTCAGATCAAGAGCTTCCAAATTTCTCAACTTTGATAATCTATCAATACCTAAAACAAAATTTAATACATCTATATTATCACTCAAAGAAAAAGGAATAATAAAATAGATTCGGCAGTCCACCTAATTAAGAAGAGATGGCAGCATACCTTCATTTTCAATCCATCCTACTAAATTATCCCCTCTAAAGAGAGATTTATGAGCTCCTTAAAAGGAAGAAATAGAGAGGCATTTAAATACCAATCTCCTAATCTTCGAATCCTGGCGAAATAAAGATTAAGTTGGATTACTCGTGCAGTGATGTTGCTGCATTGAACTTGTTCCCATTGACAACAATCAGCTGCAGTTTCATTATCCACCCACGAAGGCAGGGCTTCCCCACTCGGGAAGTTTATATTTGCTTTGAGGTTCAAAAGAGCAACCCTCTCTTCCTCCCAACACCCTAAACAATACCATTCATTTAGCACCATCATCACTAACATTAACAGTAATTTAGTTCCCATCTTTCTTAACTACTAAGCCACTAACTCTTACTTTCTTTTCTGGATAAACAAGGCTGCAAAATCTCCAATTTATAGCTCTAAGTGGAGTTGCCGTGCTAGGTGGTTCGTTTTTAATTATTGACTTTTCGTCAAAATTGTAAATTTCTTATTGTCAAATTGATTAAATGAAAGTGGTCCTTTACTAGAGGTTGATTGATTGAGAATCAATGAACAACAACAATAATAATTCTATTTCTGCACTATTTTTACTGTCTGAAGGGGTATTAGGTCAAACACTTGATGGAATTAATTTCAACTTTATCTCCTATTTGGCAATTTTAAGACAAATCCGAACAAGGACCGGCTTCCATTTATGAAGAACAGTAATCACTAACCAAACCCGAAGACTTAATTCGCATCTTTATTAATTATCGGCACAATAAATTTGGTGAGATTCCGTGTTGGGGGTTTCCCAATTTATACAAGAAGTCAACCCAAATATGCTGTTAATTCTCTAATTAATACTCCCTTCGTCCCAGTTATATAGATTGGGTTTCATTTTTCTATTGTTCCAAATATAAATGTTTGTTTCCTAATTTAGAATATTTTGTTTTATTCCTTTACTAATATACTCTTATTCAATTTTCCCTATAATATGCAAATTTCATGAAATCATCTAAATACACATTCTCACTTCTTGGAAACATGGAACAACTCTAATTTCTCCTTCTTCAAATTTAATCATTCAAATTCTTTACTTATTCCAACAATAATTCGCTACTACATACTGAAAATTAAATAAGGGTAAACTAGGAAAGATTTTGGCAAAAATTAATTTTCCAATGACATTAAAGAAGATTTCGTAATCCATGTGAAAAACGAAATAAATCTATATAATTGGGACGGAGAGAATATTAGTGTATGTAAAATTCTATATGTTTGCTACATTTTTTTTATTATCAACAAACTATGAATTGACTTAGTGCATAAATATCTAAGGATGTTATCAATGTTGGAGCCTGCTTCAAGATCACATTAAAAAAAATGTGGTAAATTAAACTTCCTTTGACCAAATTAATAAATTATTTATAAATAATCAAACTTCATTTTTAATTAAATATTTTAAAGTAAACTATAAGTAATAACCACTATTATGTCTATTTATTTATAAATAAATCGTTCATTATTTTTGTCAAACGGAGGTTAAGTGTTACGATAATTTCTACATTACACCCATTTTTAAATTAAATAATGCCATTTGCCTAGGATTTACGTTTGAGAATTAAAACTATCCTCTAGAAGAAGTCGACCTCTGGTCAATGTAGAAAATGCCCACTTTCTACTGGAAAAAAAGGATGGCTGTGTTTTTGGAAAAGAGCGTGGATTATTAAGTAATTGATACAAAACGTCTTTGTCATTTGTTTCTTTTGTTCATACTGTTTTAATGTTTTAATTTTAGCAGATGGGCCGTCTTTGTCATTTGTTTCTTTTGTTCATACGGTCCTTAATGTTTAATGGACCTATAAGTTATGAAACTTTTCGTCAAAATTGTAAATTTCTTATTGTCAAATTGATTAAATGAAAGTGGTCCTTTACTAGAGGTTGATTGATTGAGAATCAATGAACAACAACAATAGTAATTCTATTTCTGCACTATTTTTACTGTCTGAAGGGGTATTAGGTCAAACACTTGATGGAATTAATTACAACTTTATCTCCTATTTGGCAATTTTAAGACAAATCCGAACAAGGACCGGCTTCCATTTATGAAGAACAGTAATCACTAACCAAACCCGAAGACTTAATTCGCATCTTTATTAATTATCGGCACACTAAATTTGGTGAGCTTTACTGTTGGGGGTTTCCCTATTTATACAAGAAGTCAATCCAAATACGCTGTTAATTCTCTAATTAATACTCCCTCCGTCCTAATTACATAGGTTGAGTTTTCTTTTTCTCTTGTCCCAAAAATATAGGCTTGTTTCATAATTTAAAATATTTTGTTTTATTCCTTTACTAATATACCCTTATTCAATTTTTCCTACTTAATATGCATATTTCATGAAATCATCCAAATACATATATTCTCACTTCTTGGAAACATGGAACAACACTAACTTCTTCTTTTTCAAATTAAATCATTCAAATTCTTTACTTATTCCAACAATAATTTACTACTACAGACTGAAAATTAAATAGGGGTAAACTAGGAAAGATTTTGACAAAAATTAATTTTTCAATGACATTAAAGAAAATTTCTTAATTTGTGTGAAAAACGAAATAAGTCTATATAATTGAGACGGATTGAGTATTAGTGTATGTAAAATTCTATATGTTTACTACATGTTTTTATTATCGACAAACTATGAATTGACTGAGTGCATAAATATCTAAGGATGTTATCAATGTTGGAGCCTGCTTTAAGATCACATTAGAAAAAAATGTGGTAACTTAAACTTCTTTGACCAAATTTATAAATTATTTATAAATAATCAAACTTCATTTTTTATTAAATATTTTTAAGTAAACTATAAGTAATACCCACTATTATGTCTATTTATTTATAAATAAATCGTTCATTATTTTTCTCAAACGGAGGTTAAGTGTTACAATTATTTCTACATTACACCCATTTTTTAATTAAATAATGCCATTTGCCTAGGATTTACGTTTGAGAAATTAAAACTATCCTCTAGAAGACGTCGACCTCTGGTCAATGTAGAAAATGCCCACTTTTAGCCCTCCAGGGCACATCCGAGTTGGTGGAACAATTGCATTGGTGGGTTCACAAACCTAACGTGGAGAGTTCGATTCCTAGAAGGCAGCATCTTGGAAGAGGGATTTATCTCGAAGGCAAAGTGCTGGAAGACAGTGACGAGAGCTCTATTAGGGGAAGGAGTATAAGCCATGCAGGAACCTGGGAGCCAACAAGGGCACAACCCGCGATTAACTTCCTCAAGCTAATGAGGGGCCGGAGACTTGAGGTCCAGGAATTAGTCTGGTGAAGCTGGGATACCTGGGTATAAAAAAAAAAAAAAAAAGAAAGAAAATGCCCACTTTCTACTAGAAAAAATGAATGGCTGTGTTTTTGGAAAAGAGCGTGGATTATTGAGTAATTGATACAAAACGTCTTTGTCATTTGTTTGTTTTGTTCATACTGTCCTTAATGTTTTAATTTTAGCAGATGGGCCGTCTTTGTCATTTGTTTCTTTTGTTCATACTGTCCTTAATCTTTAAATTTTAACAGATGGGCCTTCAAATCAATTAAACCTTGAGCAAACCTTTAAATCAATTTCCTCCATTAAAGCTTTGATCAATTTATATTCTTTTTTAAATAAACAAAAATAAAAAAATAATTTCAGCTAGAATCTTAATTTCTTTTCAAAAAGAGTAGACGAGTCTCAATTAAAATATTTTAAAGTTTTATATGTTTAGTACAACTTTTTAAAATCAACAATTAAAAATTGAATGACTACATAAGTCTCTATTCATGCTTTCTATCATTGTTGGCATAGGCGGATTCAAAAATTGCCATGAGTTAGGATGATGGTTGATCATTGACAGTCAACCGTCAACGCTCGTAATAATGGGATCATTTATTAGCATTAATTAAATACTATTAAAAAATAACCGCTCTAGAGAAGTATAAAAGTCCACACAATTTTTCCAATATCTCATGTATAGCTAGACGCATTGTTCTATTGAGATCTTAAGCACATCCTTAGTATTTTCAAATTGTCCCGCTAAATTTACTACTTCCTCTGTCCCAATTATATATGCTAAGTTTCATTTTTTTCTTGTCTCAAATATATAAGCATGTTTCCTAATTTGGAATATTTTGTTTTATTCCTTTACCAATATATCCTTATTCAATTTTTCCTACTTAATATGTCAACTTCTTGAAATCATCCAAATACACATATTTTCCACTTCTTGAAAACATGGAACAACTCTCATATCTTCTTCTTCAAATTAAACATTCAAATTCTTTATTAATTCCAATAATAATTTACTACTACATATGAAATTTAAATGGGGTAAAGTAGGAAAGATCTTGATAAAAATTAATTTTCCAATGATATTAAATAAGATGTTTTAAGTCGTCATGTGTCACATGCATGAGTCGCTCTCAATTTTCATTCATGTGGGGGATTGTTGAAAAAATTGGCCAACTTTGGCACGAGTTTTGAGTGGGACTCGGTTGTTCAATTTGGAAGATAAAAGTTGATTTTTGTTCTCCTCCGTGAGTACATCGAAATCATATACTTACTTGCCAAAATTGATGCTCGAGTGAATGAGAAATTGAGGCTCAAAGTGTGTCACTCAAAAGGGAGTTTATGTGGGAAAAATGAATTTGTCCCATATAGGAAAAAGATGAGGAACTCCAAAGGTCATTGTCATTAATGGTAGCCTAACCTATAAATAGTGGCTCATTTTTCTCATTTCAAGACACAAAAAAGTAAAAGCTTTCAAGTTTAGAATACACTAGAAATTCATTTGCATAAAATTCTCTTTTAGTGGTGGTGTAGTTCAGGCACTAGTTCAGTTCGCCGGAGTGATTTTTGCTGTGCTCGGAAGCTACTGGTTTTACCATTGTATCCTGGAAAATGGACGCTCGATTTAAACCTCAAGCACGGACGGTGAGGGGGTGAATCTGTTTTACGGAAACTGTGTGTAAGACAGGTCTCGGGTTAAAATTCTATGTTTCAGTTGTTTAATTCATGCAATTTTTCGTATTAAATTTACAGTCCATACTTCATGAATTTATGATATATTGTTCGTATGCTTCATGAATTTTAAATTCTATTGGAACAAAAGTTATTTGTTGGAAATAAAATTTTCAATGATCTGGTGAAAATTCGATATACGATTGTTTGAATTTTGTTGATTTGCATAGTTGCAAAATTAAAAGGCTTTGTCAAAAAAACCTAAACTGTCTAAGAAGAGCTTGGAATTTAAGCGGTCCGATTGTGACCCCCTCCTCATCTGGGAGTCTTTCATTTGCGCATTATTCAAATTGACGAGACGAAAGACAACATTTTTCGATTTTATCCACATACACTGAATTTCCTACCCAATTTTCTATGGGGTCCGTTGGTCCAATTTGGAAGATCAAAGTTGATCCGTATTCTCTTTCGTGAGAGCATCAAATTTATATATTTGCTAGTCAAAATTGAAGTTCAGGTGAATGAGAAATTGGACTTCAAAGTTGACCATTAAAAAATGGTTTATGTGGGGAAGTAAGATTTGTCCCACATAGAAAAATGAAGAAAGCATGAATCACTTTATATATGGCTACACTTTGAAAATATGTAACAATGTGTAGCATAAAGGTTCTATCTACGCACATGCGTAGGTGGGTGCAAATCACGGATCGAAATAGCCTTCAGACTTTAAACTTGTGTGTGGACGCGACCTTCGGACCATACGGAGCAAAAAAATGGCCCATTTTGAATGTCCACGTTTTGCAATTTTTTTGCTTTCTTCAACTGACTTTTGAGTGTCTGAAACTGCTAAAACTCCAGCAAAAACTGAAGTGACTCCAATGTTTATTGCTATAGAGTTAATGGCAGATTTATCTTATATTAAGTCTCAATTTTCAGCAATTTCTTAAAAAAAAAAAAAAATCACACGAAATCTCTCCGTCTGCATATATAGTTTCTGTCCAACGTTGTGGTGGTAATATTGTTCGAATACTAACTCAATTCGTCGGAGTAGTTATTGCAGTGTTCAGATTCTACTGGTTTACCGTTGTATCTTAGGAAACAGACGCTCGGATTAAATCTTAAGCACTAATGGTGAGGAGACGAATCTGTTTTAAGGAAATTGTGCTTACACAATTCTCGGGTTGAAACTTCATCTATTATTTAATATTATGTTGTCATTTAATTTATGTTTATTAAAAATTAATCAACGTTATTTGGCCAACTAAATTAATTTGATCAAATAAATTTGTTTATTCTGTTGCAATTTAAATCTGCTAAATGTTATCTTGTTCATTGGATACACGGTATGTTATTGCATATACGGTATGCTAGTGAAAATATGGTATCTTGTTGTAAATACGGTTTGCTGGATATACGATAAGTTGTAAATATGATATGTTGCATATACGATATGCATAAATCCAATATGTAAATTGTACATACGGTATAAATAATCCAATTTCATCCACTACACTAAATTTCCAACAACATGTGCATGCTTTCTATCAATGTTGGAATCTGCTTCAAGATCACATTAAAAAATAAATTAGGTGGTAAATTAAAGATCAAATTTATAAATTATTTATAAATGGTCAAACTTTATTTTGTAATCAATTTTTTAAGTAGGCCTATAAGTAATGCCAATAGCTTAGGATTTACGTTTGAAAAATTAACACTATCCCCTAGAAGACTTTGACCTCCAGTCAATGTTGAAAATGTCAGCTTTCCAGTGGAAAAAATTGTTTTTGAAAAGGAAGTGGAATTGTTGAGTAATTGACACAAATCGTCCTTCTCATTTGTATGTTTTGTGCAAATTGTCCTTAATATTTTAGTTTTGGCTTATGTACTTCAAATCTTGTGCAAATCGTTCATGCCATCAATTTCCTCCATTAAAACTTTGTAAAATAATGAATTTAACATCTTTTTAAATAAAAGAAATAAAGAAATAAGTGCAGCTAGAATCTCAATTTTTACAAAAAGTGTAGACAAGTCCCAATCAATGCTTTCTAGAAATGTTAGAGACTGCTTCAAGGTCACATTTAAAGGTAAATTCATAATTTTTTTTTATAGGTAATCGAATTTTATTTTCAATAACATATTTTATAATGGACCTATAAGTTATGAAACTTTCTATATTAAACCCATTTTTTAATCGCTAATGTCAGTAGCTTAGGATTTGCGTTTGAAAATTTTCTACATTAGACGTCATTTGACAATTAACGCTAACCACCAGAAGAATTTGACCTCTAGTCAATGTTGAAAATGTACACTTCCTACTGGGAGGATAGGAACGTGGGATTATCGGTAAT
>NC_036249.1:2779154-2797216 GCF_002742605.1 Olea europaea var. sylvestris | reverse complement strand
AAAAAAAAAAAAAAAAAAAAAGGCAAATAAATTCCAATTAAAATAATCTAAATCAAATATTTTTCTGGAATAAAATAACTTATGAAAAAGTGGTGTGGGAAGCGTGACGGTGAAAGCATGAAGCTCTAAAATTCTGAAATTCATCAAAAGATGAGTAAAGAAAAGAAAGGTATCTTCTGATTTGTCATCTACTTACTTTTCTATTTTAATTTAATCAAATATCTATTCACTAATAAGAAAAAAGTATTTTAATATTAATTACTAAGGAATTAAAAATGTAAAACCAATGATCATTAGATTATGAAACACAATTACATGTGCTGTGATGATGCGAATCCTTTTTCTTTTGGTAACTTTTACGTGCTCTCAAATAACAAGGCTTCCCAAATTTAAGTTCAAGATTCTTAATTGACCCATATTTTGTATAAGATGCTTTAAATTACTATTTATAAAAGAAACTTTTCTTTCCAATTTTATTCTCGTCATTGGGATAGAATTATAGAAGAGCGCTGTAATTTGTAATTACATTCATACATCAAACAATTCATTATGATAGTGAAGAAAGTAAGGTACACTTAGATGACAATTTAACAAACTGAAAATCTCAAGTCAAAAGTTAGGGACCCAATTTCATAACTTAGTACTCGCTATCACTTTGTTTTCTTTGGCAAATATGAAACAAAGACTTGAATGATTAAAGAAAGGCGAAAAGGAGATGGCGCTTGAAAGTTGTTGCTTGAAGTAGGAAGATATTCAATTGAAGTGAATTTTGAAAGTGGAGATATGGCAATATCTCCAAGAGAACTTATTCCTTGAGATCCTAATCAATCAAGGAGATGTCATGTTTTATAGATGTTATGACTCGAACTGTGGACCATTCATTGTTAAAAGGTGAGCTTCCAAAATTACGAAAGAAGCGTGTTTTTAAAATGCATTTCTTTTAGTGGATGCTATTATTTGGATCGTGACATCTGGCTTTTTGTGACCATAAAATCAGATTCTAGATGTTTCTAACTTTATATCCATCTATGCGACTATTTGGTTGGACACTCGATTCATTTTTTTTTTTTCATTCTTTTGTGGGCTCCACTGTCTGTTGCCTTTTGAGAGAACTCTTCATTCTTCATGATTTGGGTTTCTCATTCTTGGTTCATTCCAGATTCGTTTGAGTAGTAGACTTTGGGGACGGGTCTTAGTGTTTTGTTGTGATTTCTTGGTGGAAAGTGCTTCGATATGAAGTTTTTCATTTAAAGATAAGTCTCTATAACTTGATCTTGTAATGTCTCGAACTTATTGTATTGTGACTGCCTTTTTGGCTTTATAGTACAACCAAACTTTATCAATTTACAATGGATGCTCAACGGGAGATTAGACGTTAGAAGCACCCGCAAAATTTTTGGGGCTAAGGCTGAAAAATCCTTCATTTTATTTTTTTATTTTTGTAATTTTTCAGCTCGTATTCTATTATTAGGTTTAAATTCTTATTGATCTTGAATGTTTCTCAACTTTTCAATAGACGCGATGGAAGTATTCCTTCATGCTCATTTTTATTCAAATCCCGTTCCTCAAGTTTATTAAGTTGAGACCTAGAAAAAGACAAAACATTTAGGGTCCGTTTGATTGCAATGATTGAATTGAATTGAAAACGAATTTCAAGGAATTGAATTGTCTAGAAATTATTTTCCTGAGAATTGTAAATTATTGTATTTGATTGGTATAATTTTTCACGTGAAAAATGTTGAAATAAAAGTGTTTATTGCTGTTTGTTTGGCTTTGTTTTACATGAAAATTATCAATTAAAGAGATATATTTTACTGGTATTGGGGATGAAATTTATTTCCATTGTCAAAAAAAAAAATCAAGAAAATCATCCATCTTTTAATATTCGTTTAACTTTATTTTACATGAAAATTGCCAATTAAAGGGAAAAAAAATTTTACAATAATTTTTAGAATTTATTTCTATTACCAAAAATAATAATAATAATAATTGCTACAGTAGACATCAAAAAGCTAGAAAATGTCTAGGTGGCATCCAAACCAAGAAAAGGAATTCCACGGGAAATTTTTTGGTATCAAACATCAAAAAGGTAGAAAATGCTCAAATATTTTCCAAGTTCCATGGAATTTTTTTTTTTTTTTTTTATTATTGTTTTATATATATCTAGGTATCCCAGTTTACACCAGACTAAATTCTAGACCTCCAAGACCCATGCCCCTAGAACCTTGGAGGGGGTAAATCGCGAGATATGCCTCAACTGGATCACTGGTTTCCTCCATTGATTGTACACTTCTGCGCACAAGAGACTCTCCTCCACAGTGATTGCTCTATACCAAATTTTTGGCCGCAGGTTCCCACCAGGAATTGAACTCTCCATCCTGCCGCTGGACACAAGCCAATGTTGATTGATCCACCAGTTGAGCTGTGCCCCGGGGGACAGTTCCATGGAATTTCTTTCCTATCAAACATGGCCTTAGAGAAATCATTACTCCAATGCTTTAAAGAAAGTTTGCATCCAGGGAAGAAGAGTCCAGAAACAATCCCTCCAGCTGGCTTAAATGCCTCGACTCTGTGCATGAAAAACAATGAAGTACTAAAATGTGATACTATGCTTTGTTATACCAAATTAGTCTATTAATTCATTTAATATTTTGATGTTGATTACTTTCGATTCAATTCAATTTCATGAATTTAAACAATTTTGATCTATAGATATAGGCGAATTTGTTCATCTATTAAAATGTCTAATTGTAACTAATATAGTAGGGGTTGTATATTGCAAACAATCTTGATTGTTGTTCATTATTTAAGTAAATTATTAAACTTAAAAATTGGTCCGAATATCGACTTGAAAAAAGCAAACAATTAAGGATTAAGATGTCAAACCTATATTAAAATATAAATTTTGGAGTGAATCGACCCAGTTGAGATGACATCACCATGTGAAGACATAGAGATTTGGAATAGTTCTGAATATGGGAAGAAAATCTTCACTTAGCTGTGTTTGAGGTCCATTTTTCTTTTTTTTCAAATTCATTTTCAATTATATATCCTTCCATGAAATAATTTTACACAAATTTATTTTCTATTTTTTAATCACATATTTTTCAAATAAGATGTATAATTAAATGAATCGCTTAATTCTACCTTTCATTTAACGCTATCTAGATCAATATTTTTAGCACTAATAATGCTAAATAACATTATTCATTTCAAAGCTTATTTTCCTTAAATATGAGGATCAAACGAGGCCATAGTAGGGGAGGACCTTGAAAGAAAATCTAAAACATATGCAAGGGCAATTTCGTCAACTTACACAAATTAATTTGAATTAATTAGCTAGAAAATCAACACAATGGCTTAGCATTTAAATTGTCATTTTTCGTGCCCATTTGATAAGGTAGGTGCCTGACCCACTAGAATTTTTATTATGGATTGTTGGACGATACATGTCTCATTCCGCCAACTATGTAGAGCCCAAAGCTGCCGTCCATTGCATGGTTCACAAGCTGCAATTGGTGTCCGTAGTGAAATGGAAATAGTATGGCCCATAATTTAGCATTATTTATTATTGGAAAAAAATCATAAGTAAAAGTTTAAGTATCATACATTCCAAAATTAAGAAAATAAGTTTCAAACTTCAAAAATCAGTTTTTCGTTAAAAATTATTTATGATTTAATTAATTATTAATTAAATATATATAGATCACAGATTTATACAATTTGTTCACAAATTAACGATTTAAGCCCCGTTTGGTACCCATTTTTTCTAAAATGTATTTTTCTGTCTCTTCTTTTCAAGCACATATTCTTTATTAAAATAATATTACACGTAAATAAAAAAAATTTTCTTATTTTTCAACTACACATTTTCCATCAATTTACTATTCAAAAACAAGATCCAAAAAAATCACAATCGCACAAAAAACCTCAACAAATTAGGTCCACAAAAAAGCAGCACCGCAACTTCAATGTTGTTAACAACTAAATGCCGCACCACATCACCACCACAACGACCTGCGGCACCAACAGAACTATCACGACGGCTATTGTGGTGGCAACATTTGGTATTGTGATTGTTGCAGCTGCATCTACTATTGCAGAGGCTGTTGTGGGATCGAGTTCGTCGCCGACTAAATCATTGTCGAAACAGTGTGCCGTGTTTGAAAATTGGTGGGGTTGAAAGTGGTACCCTAGAAGGATGGAGAGAGAATGATTTTAGGGTTTTAATGGAGTAGATGGGGTAGGGTGTATGTGTATAGATTTATTTATAATATTAAAATATTGATTTATAATATTTGAGTTAATATCTGATTTTTGTATAAATAAACATTATATCTTATTTTTGAAATTGGATATTTAAAAGTAGGCCTTTGTGTAATTTCCATTTTATTATTTCTTTTTCGACTATTCAGAGTTGGGTCGAATATGGTCCTTTTCTACTCTCACAGTTTGTGCGAGGTGACATTTTAATTTAATGAGTTAGTTTATGCCTCCCAAGAAAAAAATAAATAAATAAATACATTCAAATTTCTGAGTCCCGTTTGTACGTCAAAATCCACGTAAGCTTTGTCATCAATTGTATCAATTATGTTGTGAATGTTGTAATGCAGAAAAAGAATTACTCGATTTTTTTTTTTAACGTGTATGTTATAATCAAAATAAATATGAATAATTTATTTAAATTCAATGATTAGGTAATTGTTAAAGTTTGAGACTTACGGGGTAATTAGCACATAATGTCCCTCTCTTTTATTGTTATTGTGAAAAACGTATCTACTTTCCATTTTTAACATTTTCATCTTTAATCAGACATTTGATTGTCAAAACATTATTTTCATCTAATTTTTCAATAAAAAGGTGTAAAATGACGAATATACCCTTATATTTAAATAAAATAAAGAAAAGAAAAATAAGGAACTAATTGTAGCCATAGTCCCAATTTTCTTTTAAAAAAAAAGTTCAAACGAATCCCAAACAAATTATTAACTTGGACTATGATTGCAATTAGTTCTTTATTTTTGTTTTTATTTTATTTAAATACGAAGGTATATTCATCATTTTATAGATTTTATTGAAAAATTGGTTGGAAATGATGTTTTGCACAATCAAAATGTATAATTAAGGGCGAAAATGTCAAAAATGGAAGTTATAGGCATTTTACATAATAATAGTGAAAGATAGAGACGTTGTGTGCTAATTATCCAATACAACTATTTGGCTTACAATAATTTCCAATTATTTCACGTATAAATATCATTTTTCCTGAAGTAGAGGTTTTTGAGATATGGGAATGCCCTTAAATATTGCAGCATGTTGCTAATGTTGGAGACAGTAACGGCATCTAATGAAGCACTTGGAGGCTATGCATCTCTTTGACGTCTGACATGAAAACGATTAGGTTTTACCACTCTCAATTGTCTTCGGATTGAACCTTCATCTTCTGACTCTTTCATTCTTGTCCTACGATTTCTATTTTCTTCAAATTTGATCCTTTAAAGTGTTGAGAATGTTCAAGTTGGTCGGGAATGCCCTTAAATATTGCAGCATGTTGCTAATGTTGGAGACAGTAACGGCATCTAATGAAGCACTTGGAGGCTATGCATCTCTTTGACGTCTGACATGAAAACGATTAGGTTTTACCACTCTCAATTGTCTTCGGATTGAACCTTCATCTTCTGACTCTTTCATTCTTGTCCTACGATTTCTATTTTCTTCAAATTTGATCCTTTAAAGTGTTGAGAATGTTCAAGTTGGTCTCTAAAACTTCTAGAATCATCCAATCAACTCTTCCAAAATTTTCAATTTAGTCCAATATTCTTGATAGCTCTTCAAATTCATCCTTTTAGCTTCAAGTCATTTCCTTTAGATTGTTTAATCTTCAATTTAGGGTTTTCACCTACAAAAGCAGTATACACATTATATTAGGCAGAAACCTGCTCAAATAAATCCTGTAGTTTTTAGTTGGAAATCAATATTAAAACTCAAATTTTAAGAGCTTCAAAATAGGATAAATATTACCTAATTTTCCTAATATTGTTCAATTCATTTTTCTTCCCCCCCCCCCCCCCCCGGGGGGGGAGGGGGCACAACTCAGAGCCTCATGCTCACGCTCAATATTTTTTTCTCTTTTTATTCATTCCTAAGACTAAATTATTTACCAAATAATATCAAGAAAAGCTATGGAAACTAGTTAGGTTTTGAGTTTTGAGATGGAAGTGAATCAAAAAAATAATAATAAAAAAGAAATAAAATTATGATGTGCTAATGAAATGATGGGGGTGTAACAAGTAGAACTCGCCGGGTCGGGTGTTTTACAAGAAGAAAGCGTTTAAAGTACTTATACCCTTGACACGTATAATTGTAGGGAATTTTTAACATAGATGAAACTTTTTAGGACAAATGAAAGAGAGCTTTTTTCTTTGCACAAAGCATTTTGAGACTTGAAGGTTGAATCTAGTGAGTGACATATAGAGGTTCAACATCGAGTCACACAATATGACTGAATTATTTGGTGCATTTTGGGATAGAGTGCTTGGCAGTGATTGTTAAGAAATTTTCTTTTTCATTTGTTTTTTTATTTGTCTCTCTTTAGCATATCCAAACTCAACGTATTAAATGATATATATATATTCGTTAATTTTTATATATAGATGGAATCGTAGTACCACTAACATATGGAAGTGTTCAAATGGAAAAGGAAATCAGTGATTCAATTTATAAATAGGAGGACTGAAACGAAATTTTACCAAAAGTTAGGTGACCAACAATCTCGCTTAGCCGAATTTGAGTTATAGTCAACCAAACACATTGAATTAAAACAGGCGATTGTAGTTCTGATTTCGAGCCTTATGGTTGGCAACAATAGACAAGTTCGCTTGCGAATCATCCTAGTGAATCTGTAACGTTACGTACATCGATGACAGATTTCCGTTAGATGATGAGCCCAGGATCAAAACTAATTTTGATATGCTATGACTGTTAAATTTGTAAAAGCATTGTGTAATTGTGTGTGAAAAATTGTAAATTTTCTTTTTATTGAAACGCTTTTTTCTTTAGATATAGGTTACTATAAGTAACTTAATTTTCCCCGTAGTAAAATAATCATAAAACTTGATAAATAAGTTAATTGTTATAAGAGGGTGTCTAACACCTATTTTTATGGAAAAAATGAATTTTAGTATAGTAGATTGATGGAGAATATGTATATAAAAAATAAAGAAAAGATTTTGATTTACGTGTAATATTATTTTAGTGAAGAATATGTGATTAAAAAGAAAAGAGAAAAAAAATGTATTTTTTTGATAAAAATGAAAATCAAATAAGACCTAGCTATGATAAGAAGGATTACTTATCTACAATAAGTGAACTTAATTACGTGCATAAAATTTAAAATTATTTAATTTAAAAATCTATTATTTTTTCATTCATATGCACTCTTTTTTATCAACTTCTATAGAACTGATTTCATGTTCGTGGTGACGAGAGATGTGTTACTGTTCGATGAGATCGATCAGTTCTTTCAACTTTTTTAATTGGAAAAATCCACTTCTACACTAGAGTATGTAGCCCTCTCACATGAGAAAGGATCCACAGTAATTAAAAAATTTGGGGGCCTCCTCTCATGTGAGGGGACTATAACTCTAGTGTACATATAACAACTCTCTTTTTACACAGTGAAATTTCTTCATTGAATTGCATAAGGCCGAATTATGATTTGGGGATAGCGCCTCCTGGGGCATAACCCAGTGGTGTAAATGATAGGAGTGAAGTGGTTTCAGCTTTGTTGGTAGCCGCAGTGAAAGTGTTCGATTCCTGAGATATGGAATTAGATTTTTTGTGGGTATCAGTGTACGAGCAAACTCTTATTTTCTGATCTGTTGGAACACATTTCGCGATTTACTTTCCTTACAATGCTCTAGGAATGGGGCGGTGAGGGTCTTTGAGGTTCAACCTTTATGATTTGGGGACAGCAAAACAAATGCCCAGATCCAGGTCATCAATCAAAAAGAGTGACTTGACACAGAGTAATTAGTTGACTTTCCAACTGTCATTGTCTAAAAAGTTCCAGACTGCCATCAATTACTCATTTTATAATCATAATCATCTAACATAACATTCCTTACATTAGGTTTTAAAATTGTCCTTCATTCTGATACCGGATAAGATTAGAAGGTATTCATAAAGAAATATTACATAATAAAAATTGATTCTGAATTAAATCGTGTCTAATATAAATATTAATCATATCAAAAATATATCCCGAACCTAGTATTTAGATTGCAATTGAGCAAAAGAAAGAATACCAAGTGAGGCATTGGATATGTCACGTGTAGGGGGTGGAGCAGACTTCGAGGGAGATGATCGAAGACCACAAAGCATATGATTGGACGAATGGTAGTATGAAGCATGAAAGGAGCACACAAGGTATAGTAAAGATTCATTTTTCTTTGGTTCTTAGTGTCCTGAACTACTTCTGTTTTCATAAGATGGAGGTTAGATCGTAGGTTTTTCTCTTTGAATTGTATTGTTTCGACACGAATAAATCTTAAATCTTTTGGCAACTAAGATAAAAATATATAATATGAACGTAGTAAAATAGGAAAAAGTTGATGTGCAATTATTAACGTCAAATATCATTCCAAAAGTTCAAGGCTCAAACACGCGATCTAAACAAATTTCCAGTTAATGCCACCTCAAAGAGACCATATAATGCATATAACAAGACAATAACCAAGATTTATGTCTAAAACAATTACGCAAAATAATATGGAAATGGTGCCAAAAAAAAGATATAAAAGAGTATGTTCAGGCATTTTAAAGTGCCATTTTAAAACGTCCTACTATCAAAAAGAAAATGTTATTTGTACACCGAAATTGATACTCCAGTGTACACTCCCCTCACACAAGAGGATGGCCCCATGACAATAAAAAAACTTTGGGATCCCACATGTGAAGGGAGTGTACATCGAAGTGTCAAGTCTGGTGTACATGTAACAAAACTCCAAAAAGAAAATAGTCGAAAAGACAATAACCAAAATAATATATACATACAACAATTATACAAAATAATATGAAACACTTAAAAAGCACATTTTTAAGTTCTTATTTGAACTTCCTATAATGTTATATATTGTCAAACCTAATTTTAAGCATGATCAAATATTGTTTCTCATGATACCACATGACCCACAAATATTTGCTACCCAATCTTATTCCATGGAAGAATCTTGACCCCTTGATCATCAACTCGCGTATACACAAGACGAAAACTAAAAATGAAAAGAAATAACAAATAATCAAACCATTTGACCCAATTTTCTACTTGACTAATACACCCTTGACAAATCAATCTCCCTTTCAAATACAACCGTACAAAAGAATTAAATACAAAGGGTATTTCCGTCATCAAAAAGATGGAAATCGGCTACACCTCTGTGAAAGAAAAATTCTGCAATCGTCCTTAGGAACAATCGTAGGGACGTAAGCAATTTCATCACAGCCGTCAGTTCTATCCCTTTCGAAATCAATCAAAGTGGCAAACATTGCAATAAACAACATCAAATGGTTGATGGCGTACCTCTGGCCCACACATTGGTGGGACCCAGCTCCAAATGCTAGAAAGTTCTTTTTATAAACTCGGTCCTCCTGCCTCTCCTCCATGAACCTATCCGGATCGAACCGTTCCGGTTCAGTGAACCCCTGGAAAGAAGAGTCAAAAACCGAAGGAAATACAATAGTCCCCTTGGGAATAACATAATTCTCCGTCAGCCGGAAATCCACTCCAGCAGTGTGTGGCACCATAGTTGCCGGAGCTCGGATTCTCACCACCTCACGTGTCACCGCCTCTGTATACTTCATCTCCCTTAGCTGCTCCGCGGCGATCATGGTGTCGGATTCTGGTGCCCAGTATTTCGCCACCTCTTCCCTCACTCTCTCTAAAACTTCAGGGTGTGAATCCAAGAAAGCCACCGCCCACAGTAAAGATGAAGTTGATGCATCTTGTGATGCAAACAAGAAATCAAATAAATGGCCTCCAATTTCTTTATATGTCAATTCAAATGGGTTATTGCTTGTTTCGCTTAATTCCCTTAAATGTTCCTGCATCCAAAAATCAATCAAACAACTGGGTTCTTCACCATTCTTCATTTTCTTCTCACTTTCTTCAACACAACCTGCAAGTGTCTCCCCCAATCTCTCTACAGCAAGCCTCGCATTTCTAAACGCAAAACCGGGTAAATCAATCGGTAGCTTCATTAGTCCAACATTGAAATAATTGTAGTCTATGTTGAACCGCTCACGCGCCACCGAGCTTAAGTAAGGCCCGACAAAAACTGTTTGGGAGGTCTCCAAATTCATGTCCCGGCAGAGGATACGAAGTGGAATAGACCCAGATGATTCATTTCCAGTTTTCTGGCACCAGGATTTAAGGTGATTGAGGATGATCCGCTGCTGGATATTTGTATATGTTTGAAGGGCTCTCGACGTGAAATTGGGCGCTATACGACGACGTAAATCCTTGTGTTTTTGTCCGAACATGTAGATTAAGTTATGCTTGCCGAAGAGTTTTTTCCCAAAGGGATGGCCAACGAGATGAAAGGCGTCAGGCCGGACATTCGCGAAGATTTTGTGGGAAAGATCGGTGGAGTATATGTAGAGAATGTAGCGGCCGATGATGTAGTTTGCGGAGATTCCAATGGGAGTTGACTTAGCATACGAAGATTGCATTTCCCAGAATTCGGTCGGATTTTTTACTAAGGAAATGGCGTTGCCTATGAATGGAAAAACCAGTTTTGGTCCTGGGAGAAACTGCTTTTTCTTTAGGTAAGAAATCTGTTCAAGAAGAAGAAAAAGAGCAAGAAATGAAACAAGATAAGGAATGCATGGCGATATCAAGGACCATGCTGACTCCATTTTGCGTCGTTTTAGTAAGGAATTTTGGGTTATATATAACAGTGGAGGAAGGTAAAAAATAGAGATGATGGTCTAATTCAATGTAAGGATTCTTGCGGCGTCGTAGAATGTGTAGAAATTTTGGTAAAAGATGAAAAAGGGAGACCAAATCTGAATTTAGTCTCAGAATCCAAATGATTTGCAGTGTTCAATATAGATGGCAGAGTGTCTGAATTTTAAAGACAAGTATTGTGACTAATTAAGTGCCTAATCTAGTATTGGGTTCTTTGGGTTGGCAAGGAGGAAGGTGGTGGAATTCAGGAAGGAAAAAAAAAAATTGACTTTCGGAAATTCACGTCAAATGGGTCTTTACTTTCTTCTGAAAATTAAATTTTGTTAATAAAAGTCTCAGCTCAATTTTTCTTATTGCATCGATCTAGAATGGTGGTGTGACCACAAGGAGAAATAGCCGCAATCCGCAGCAACTATTGTGATGAGAAGAAAGGGACATCCTCTTCTTTGCTAGCGCTGATCTATGGATTGGTAAAAACTGAAAAGTGGATTTCTAAAACAAATTCTAATTAAACATGATCTTGGTGAGGTGAGTTGAAATCCAGCTGGACTTTTGAAGAATTGAGGTGGAGGATTCGGATAGTTTCGAAGAGGACAAGCATATAAGGATTTTATGTTTCTTATATTCAGTATCAACGACTTTGCCTTGATAAAAAACGGGAAGCCAAGTCCGGGATAATGAAAACAATTTGAACAAAAATTATTGAATGCAATATTTTAAAACGAGAAAAAATTGTAATTATAAGTTTTTCATATATAAGGAATCTTATGTCAAGACACTTTAAAAATATTTAGTAACGATTATTGAACAATAATAATGTTTGACAAATTTATATATCATTTATAAAGAGAAACAATAGTATGAATATTAAATGAATAATATTATAGCTTACAATGTACCTACAATCAATCATCACACAATTGAGTGTCTTAAATTTAAGATACGTTGTGGCAAATGTCCTAAATCAACTTGAGATCCCTTTACAATTTTTTTTCCTTATGGATCCAAAGTAGGTGGTTCATCGGCGCTGTGATGTGACGGTCGGGGATGGAAGGATGAAGACAAGTTTTTTTTTTTTTTCTTTCTTTCTTTCTTTCTTTCTTTTTTTGAAATTTTTCATTTTTTCTTTTAACTAAAAATGTTAAAATAAAAAAACGTACAAGTCAACTAGATAGATTAACAGAAAAATTGATGAATTTATAGCACTAGTTGTCCAAAAAAGGTTGGATGGATTTATAAATGAAATGAAAAGTTATATTTGTGAAATTCGTGAGTAATAAGGAAATGATATTTGAATAATGGTGCCGTCATCGAGCAAACAACCAAGTTTACCTGCAAAGCAGCACTGAAGGAGAGAGAACTAGGAAATTCTAGAAGATGAAATGTGTGTCGGAAAATCGTGCGTATAGTTTCTAGAAATTGGATTGTTCAACAATAAGTCACGTACAAAAGATATATACAACTTTCATTTTAATTAAATTTTATTCTTTATATAGCACTTTAATATTTTCCAAATAAGTTTTGAAAAACTATTTTTTCTTACTTTCTTGTATAAAAGTTACTTATTCTTAACAAGTAACTAAATTTCAATTGAGAGATGCTACAGTGCTCGTGGGGATGACTCGGGATTGACGCAACGTGCACACATGGGGTCGGAATTTTTTTATTCACTTGAGATCCACGCACCCTATGTGAGGGCGCGATCACCGACGCGAGTCGAGTGGCTTAACCCATTTCAATTTTGACAATAACATACTATTATTTCAAAAGTTAATTATTTACTCATATAAGTCTTTAAGTTTAGTCAAAAAGAGAACATGAATCTGACTAATTTCAATTTTGACAGTAGCATACAGTAATTCATAAGTCTTTTAGTCAAACAGAGAACATGAATCTGACAATCCTATTTCTTGAAGAAAAGTCAGATAATTGGATGGAATTTCTTCCTTCTAAAAGAACCAACTCCTAATCTAGATTCCATTAGCAATTTCAAAATGATTAAAATTGAGTTTAAATTGTATTGACTTTTATAAAATGTCTTCTTGCATTTGGTAAAATCAAGTACTCCAATTTTCACAGTACAAATTAAACTAACTCATCAAATGTGTTCATTCAACAGATATAGCAGCACTGAAATTGAAAAACACCCTAAATAGCAAACAAGAGAATCATTGGATAGGTTAATAACTCATGTATACACAAGAGGAAGACTATGATTAAGAAAGTGTCAACAAGCATGAGTCCCAGTTCAGCCATAAGTTCAAAATTGGCTAACATTTGGATGAGTTACGAATCTGTTTAAAGATGATAATTGCGGTGGTAATGACGAAAAATTAAATATAAAAAATGGAATGCTCAAATGAAGAGAGATCCAAAGTTTTTCTAGGTGAAGTTCTTACAGTATCTTTATTACCTTTAGAAATACTTGTACTTAATACCGAGCTTCATTAAAAGCTCATTGCTCAACCCTTATTTCAATAACAACTAGCATTATATAAATAGAATAGAGTTATCGCGGATTTATAATGTTGAAACTATACACATATCGAATAATTTGTTGTTACCCTTTGAATCCGTGGATTATTTGTTAAGTAATGTTATGTAGGGTTGCCATCATTGATGGACCTTTTCATTTTAGGAGTTTCAACTCCACTCTACTTGAAGTTGAAGTTACTAAATCTCTATTTAGAGGTTTAGTAAAAAGATTCGCTAAATTCTCGATTAATTTAATATAATTCAGCGAAGTTATTTCGCTTTTGATTAACTTCCTTATGTAATGATGTCTAAGATTCATATGTCTCGACTTTTCATTGTATACTTTATTGTATGTTTTTGCCAACATGGCTTGACTATCACACATGATAGGTTTTGAAGATATGTTTTTCGATCCCAAAGGTATCTCGTATGGTAGATCCTTAAACCACTCAATTTCTTTCCCGATTTCTGATAACGCTACAAATTTGAATTCCATAGTCGAGTGTGTTATACATGTCTTTTTTTTTATTATTATTTACAAGAAAAAGCTCCTCCTCCAAGCGTAAACACCCAACTCGAAGTAGATAGACTTTCTCCCGTGCTAGATATCCAATTAGCACTTGTAAATCCTTCTAATATAATCGAGAATCTAGTGAATTGTAGACCTAAACTATTGGTTTTCTTTAAATAGCCAAGAACTCTATCAATGACCTTCCAATGATCATTGCTCAGATTACTAGTAAACCTACAAAGTTTACTAATTGCAAATGCTATGTCTGATCTTTTATATTGATCTGCATACATTAAACTCCCTATAATACTTGCGTACACCAATTGAGCAACTTTCATTCCATCATTCTTCATAATTTTTGAACTTGATCGCTAAGAGTACAATATTCTTT
The DNA here is from genome assembly GCF_002742605.1 of Olea europaea var. sylvestris. NCBI lineage: Eukaryota > Viridiplantae > Streptophyta > Magnoliopsida > Lamiales > Oleaceae > Olea > Olea europaea. The sequence goes on along the minus strand of NC_036249.1, from coordinate 2,782,873 downwards.
TATGTTCAAATGTTTAAACTTATTTATCACATTCTCATATATAATGTGATTGACTTAATTACAACCCTTAGTAGTTTTAGAAACTTTGATACCCAAAATGGTATCCACCTGTCCAAACAATAATGACTTTACCAACTTGCTTACCTTGTATTCATTTTCAAGCAGAGCAAACCCTTCGGGTTGTTCCATATAAACCTCCCCATCGAATCCCTATTTGAGAACACCATCTTGACATCCATTTGATAAACATATAAGTCATGTATCAAAGTCAATACGAATAATTTCCTAATTGATGTTATTTTAATTACTGGTGCATAGATATCAAAATAGTATATTCCTTCCTTTTGTCGATAACATTTAGCTGCTAGTCTAGTTTTTAAGATATCAAGAGAACCATCAACATTATACTTTCTCCTGAACACCCATTTACATCCAATGCATTTGAATCCAGGTTATAAATCGACAAGTTCTCATGTATTATTTGACATAATTAAATCCATTTCATCTTTAATTGTTTCGTTCCAAAAAAGCTATCACAAGAAGTCATAGTCTCTCTATAAGTTTTATGATCTATTTCCACTTATAGAACAAAATGAACTGTTCTTACAAACATCATTCTCACTTCCCTCTACTAAGTAAAAAGAAACAAGTTGAGAGTCAACTTCATCATGTTCTAAGGACTTCTCAACTCGAGTTCTTTTGCTTCTTCGGGGTTCAGTAAATTCATTAACATCTTTAGAAGATGTTTAATCTTGTGTTCTACTATAGCTTAAAATTTCCTTATGAATTTTTCATAATTCATTATCCAAAGATTGTGATTTCTCAAAGACCTCTATAATCACATTGGTCTCCAAAGTTAACAATTTATATGATTTGTTATTACTAATATATCCAACAAAGGCACATTAAATGTATATTGGACCCAATTTGGTCCTATTCGGGTTTGTATTCTTACAATAAGCACACTTTGAAGTATCCAATGTTAAATTTTCTTATTTTCCATAATTCGTAAAGATAAACCTTCGTTATTTTAGAAGAAATCATATTTAGTATTCTATACGCACTCAACAACTTTTCATCCCATAAATTAAATGGCAACTTAGCATAGGTTAACATGGCATTTATCATTTCAACTAAAGTTCTAGTTTTCCTTTCAGCTAAACCATTTTGCTCGGGTGTGTGCAGAACATGGATAGATACTACGTTGTTGTTCACAAAACAAGTTAAAATCACTAGAAAAATATTCACCTCCTCTATCATTTATTAAAAATTTTATTCTCTTACATATATGATTTTCAACTTCATTTTTATATGTCTTAAACATATCAAAAGCTTCATGTTTATGTTTTATCAAATAAACATATGTATACCTAGAGAAATCATTTATAAAGGTAATGAAATACCTATTTCTACCTCTAGTCAACATGTCATCTAATGAAATACCTATTTCTACCTCTAGTCAACATGTCATCTAACCTTCATTTGCTTGAAGGTTCGATTTTGTCTATAGCATTGGCCTTGGAAGTGCCTTCATAAGAATTGTCATTCTTATCTCTTGCCCTAAACTCTTCCTCAATACGAAGATGTTATGCAATAGTTCCAAAGAGTAATTTTCGAAAATATGCATTATTTTCTTTCGATATCCTTTCCAAGTTCCCATGAGTTTAGCAATAATTGTTCCCCCTTGGAAGGTTTCCGGGATCTCAATTTTTACCTCCTTCAACTTGTTGACAAGGACTTGCAATTCATGAATTTGGGGAAGAAGGGAAATATTCTCAAGAAGTTTAAAGTCAAAATACTTAGAAATTAAGAATCTCTTTGTACCTTTTTTTCAACTTTGTACTTACTTTCTAAAGTATTTCAGATTTCTTTCGATGAAGATGTGTTGGTGTAGAGATCATACAATCTATCAAAAAGAGCATTGAGAATATGACCACGGCATATAAGTTCATCTTTTTGGCGCTTCTGTCTTTCGACTTTTATGGCATCCATCTCTCCACTTGTTGGTTCCGATAGTGGCGCCAATTCCGGATCAAATATGTAAAATATCTTCAACACCATTAGTAAATATTTCAATTTGTCTTACCATCTTGTGAGGTTGATGCCATCAAAGCGATCCAATCAAAGAAGACCTTGATTTATCAATTTGATTGTTGCCATAATGTTTCATTCTCCATTATGCAAATAACGTTTGAAATTGTTAGAAATAAGTCTTCACAAAGAGGAGAATGTAGAAGAAAACAATGTAAAAATAACAAGAATGTGAAAATGAAGATGAAGAAGGTCCGAACATGTGATCGTTGTCCTCGAACAAGATTTTCTCCCTCTCCAATTGAAATTTAGTGTTTAAAGGGATTATCGACAAAGGATTTGTAAGATTAGATTTAATCACTTAGTATAATTCCTCCAAACTTGAGAATGCAAATTGGGTTTTGAATATGAATGGAAATAGGATTTCAATATAGTTGGAATGAAAAATTTGATCTCAATTGTGGCTATATGTTTTTCAATGTATTTTATTGATCAACAACCATATATATGTAGCTCTCAAACATTGACATCCGAAGTGGTGCAAAAACTCTTGAAAAGACACCAAATTTTTTTAACAAAACGATCACTGACGGCTAGTCAAGCCTTCTATGCGATCGCATAAAACAAATCTATTCGACTGCATAGTTCATATCACGACGGGACCTTTAGGCCTTACAAATGCCTATGCGACCGCAACCTACTTTGGCCTATGCGAAATTTTGCCTCCAAATTGATTTTTTCATTCCTCATACATCTTGTTGATTTTGAACAACATATAACATTAATTACCTTGTGATCAAAACAATAACACAGCCTATAATGTGCGCAGAAGGAAGAAGCGAATGAAACGCGAGCAAATACCTGCCTTGAACAAGAAATCCTTTCCAAAAGAAAACCTAAATGAGCAGAACTTCTATAATTCATCGTACTCCTAGTATGAGATCACATTTTCGATTCCTAAACTGAATCCATTATCAATTTAGGATTTATCTTTGTAAATAATATTTTGCGTATACTATGTATGTCTACAGTGTGAGAATCTGTTGGTGTAATTGTGAATGAATTAAACTACTTTGCCCCGAAAAAATTTGACACAATGCTTGACATCCTTTCACTTGCATGTGGGTCCCGCGTAAATAAAAAATCCAAAAAAATGGGCCCCTATTGTAAGTGTTGGTTAGGTTGCATGTCAACCATTTTTTGGCAACATAGCATGATTGATTGTGAATTTCATTTCTGAGAGGGAATGACACCTACCTAACTTCGAAATATACACCCGACAAGAAAATAATCCTATTTAAACCACTATATATTGCTAACATCAAGAAATGAAATAGTCGAGAATCCCGAGTAACTGGCCGAGCCGCTAATGTAGTTAAAGCAAAAATCTATTTTCAGCTACACATCCTATCAATGAAATATATTTACACGTAAATTCATAACGGTACATTTCAAAAAAAAAATTTCCTTTTTTTTTTTTAATTTACAATGAAATATAATATCATAATCCCAATCGACCGTCAGAGGAGTTTAGATAATCTCTTCACATTTTAGCCAAAGAAAAAGAGGGAGATCGTGCAGAATTTAACACTAGTGATGTCACTTGTACATAATTTACAAATTGATTACATAACATTTTATTAAAATTAATTGATTCCCCCCCCCCCCCCCCCCCTCCCTCCCACCCT
>NC_036249.1:2762574-2779133 GCF_002742605.1 Olea europaea var. sylvestris | reverse complement strand
CTCTCCTTTCCAAACTGCATTTTTCACTTTCTCCGTACATCCATCTATGAATAATTATGTACAAATAACATTGCTCATTTATCACAGCTTCCCCCAAAATTAACTATTATCCCGTAACATACTATATAAGTATACCCAATGTCATCAAGGCAATAACTTTTCCATTTCTCGACAAATCAAACCAACTTTTAAATGCCCAGACTACATGGAAACTCGATAATGTTACATTTTCTGGTCCACAATATCAAAATAAGACAAGGTCCATTTGCAAATCCACGCAACAATGTGAAATCCCTCAAATACAGATTTAAAGCAATAAAACACACTGTTAACTGAATAACCTCCACTTGATATTGTAGACCTCATAAATATATTTACTTTGCCACCAACAGGCAGCTAGTGAAACGGCTCTCTTATGTTCAGCAAAGCTTAATTGAAAAGTACGTCTGTAGAGACTTTTCAATGAAGTTAAGTAACTTTTAAGCTTAGTCAAACATAGATGATCAATTGGAAGCCAGTGGCCGGCCTCTCCCCATAGTAAATCCTCTGGTTCCATCAGGCATTCTTGGGCCTGGAGGCGGCTTTAAAGGCTCAATACCATGACCAGAAGCATGTGTTCCATGGCCTGAAAATATATATTTTTTAAAAAAGGTCCATTAGAAGACAAAATAAATTAAGATACCATTGAAGAGAGAGAGAAAATAACGTGTAACTCTACAATACCATGTCCATTTGTGCCATAAAGTTTTTGTCTCCTTCCACGCCCTCTGTTTCGACCTTTATGCCCGTCTTTCTCTTTAGGTAAATGTGCCCCATTTTTCTCCTTCGCTAAATGCTCCATGTCCTAAGATGCATAAAAACAGCAAACCTTTTTTACATATTCAACACACTTCTGCTATGCAGTCTGCAGAGAGGTCATCAAGCCTACGCTCATGAGCTTGTGAATATTTAGTTAAACCAAGTCATTTATAATTTCTTAAGAGGACTCATTTTCCTTTTCCGGTACTTCATCCAATAGTTTTTTTGGAAAATAATACAAACCACTAATATTACTGTAAAAACTGATGTAACTGAACCAAATGTAATTTACTGAGGATGAATGAAGAAAATAGCTTTCTACAAGATTTAATATGCACCTCTTCGTCGTGTGAATCGTCGTGATGCTCACTTGAATAAAGATTCTCCTCATTCCCAACTGGATCAGATACTTGAGTGTTGTTACTCTTCTCTGGCTCTGATTCCCTCCAATTTTTTTTCTTCTGTCCAGGCTTGTTCTAATAGGTCAAAGAAAAACTAATATTCTTAGTATTGCCAACACAATGTGTGTAAACATGCTTCCATCACCAAATGGGAAAGGGAGGTAATAGGACTGATTACCGTTTTCTTAAGAAGCTTGACCCTCAATCCGAATCTCCAATCTTGTTCATTATTTAAAGTGACCACCTAAACCAAATTAGCATCAGTAACATGCCAAGGTAATAAAATTTTCATTAGAATGTCACAAGTGACTAGCACTATAAAATGGGTTCTGCTTCGCACTCACAGCTTTCTCAGCAGCCTCCACAGTGTCATACTCCACAAGAGCATGTAACTACATGTAGAAACCAGGAAATATTAATGGGTCAACTGTTATGTATTGAAAATTTAAGATGATAATTCTGGACGGTAACCACCTTTCAAGCCAGACAAGCATCTATCTATGTAACTATTTCTCCATGTGAGTGTATCAGTTTGCATCTCTCTGAGTTGTGTGTGTTTATGAGCCTTTTATTTTACTTGCTCAGAATGTAGGTAGCACTTGACACATCAGCTATTGTAACTATAACCATTTTTATAAAGACAGCTTCTATAGTGGGAGGGCACAAAGATGTTATCTATCTTAAGCCTTTTTCCATAAACTCTAGATAACAACACATCTGAAGTTTGTACTAGTTGGAGCCAGTTTGGGGTTGGAGTTACTTTAATTGAGATTAAAAGCCGACCCAATCTCATCCTACATCGCATTCCAATTTTGATTATAAATAAATTCAAACTGCAAACTTATTTTCTGTACCTTCCCACTCAGCAGCTTTTCTGCAATTGTAACCTTTTTGGGCTCCCTTGTAGCATGTGGGTCACGGATTGTAATATGCTTTATGCTAAAAATTTGGAAGCAGCAGAAATGTTATACGGCCAACCAGGAAAGAAATAACACAGCATAAATGCAAGATAAGGGGAAGATGCATACTTTCCAGCTTCACCAAACACTCGCTGAAGGTTCTCTACTGAATGATCCTCAGGCAAATTCTCCACCAAAACCGTGCACAGCTAGAAGACAGATCAAGACTTAATATATCTTCTAAATCTACATGTCAGATTCAAGATATCATGTTTCGTTTCAAGCAAAAATATTACCATAGGATCCTTGACCTCAGCTAATGGAAGAGGATGAAGACGCTTCACCATTTTCCCATTGGAACTAACTACCTGCAGTCAGCAGAGGCTCACTTGACTAGTAACAGGAATTTTGGATAAAAATGAAATGATGGCAATGACAAAAGAAGACTGTTCGAGAAACTAATTAAACTAAGTAATATTATGACATTTTTATCAAGACTCATGCTTTTTAAGAAATTTGGTCATTAAGAATACTGTTACAAAGTAAAGTTCCAGCAAAATTAAGTCACTTACAAGATGCTCGGATTCCCTAAGGGCTGCCACTATCAATGATACGTCTCTTGTGAGCTTCTTCATCTTTCTGAAAGAAGCAATAACTCCAACAGGAACTGGAAGACAGTAAACTGTTTTTAGAGATAAGAGTACATAAAGTTCCTCAATTTCTATTAAACTTATGATTGCATAGTAATATATTGCAAGTAAAAGTAAAGGCTGACAAAAATAAGGGGCGTGAGGTAGAGAGAGAGATCCTGGTTAGTCGCTATTTGGTGAACAACATGAAAGCATATATTCATTTAAATGGGCAAAAACTACAAATTTCACTGTGACCACCACCACTTCAAAAACATCTGTGAACATATATTTCTCCAATTTTAAATAGCTAATGGATAGCTTATTGGGCACCAGTGAATTAGCTGCACCCAGAAACAACATCATGGAAAGATTGACTTGTTCACCTGAAGAATAAGCTAAGCATTGAGGACAAGCAGCTTCAAGCCCACACACATGGCATGCTAGAAATTTGAGCCAAGCCATCTGGGTTCTGTACTATGCTATGAAATTCCTTTTTACTATCCTAATTAGATAATCACACAAATGTACCGCATTCCGTTTATGTCCCCAATAAGTGGTTCATTGGAATACTTGGTTATCTCAGACCAGAGAAAATAGTATGCAGTGACAGTTCAAGCTATTTCTCTTATCAGTTTTTACAGACAATAACTTTCCACATTTAAGAGTGCCAACTTCTGCATTCCAATTAGTTAGTTTATGAATATACAAATGGAAAATCTAATCAATAAAAGAAAAATAACTAGAACTCACCAAAACCTTCTGCATTTTTAGTTACATACTTCATCAAAAACTTGTCATTTGGCAGATTTTCATCACTGAAATAATACTCTACCTGCAAATTGAAACATATTTCAAAAGCATATTTTGATTAATAGATGCACTTAAAATGCAATATAGCTAGAAATAAAATGCAAATGATTAAACCCTAATCATTTCCTTTCCTCACCAATCAACAAAGACCGCGAAAAATCACATGTAAACGTCCAGCTATTAGATAGGACAAAACTTTTTTAATAGAAAATAAAAGAACTCTAGGGCCCAACATGCCCCTTTACTTAAAACTTAAATGCAAAAATCAAGAGAAGCTTATAAAAAACCATCTCTGGTTCTAATATACCTAATCACCAGATAAAGAGAAATAAGTGCCTCCAAAACTTTTCAACATGACATGCAAAAACATATTGCAAAATGGATGCTAGCTTCATACAGAACCAATCAAACTCCAAATATCGACATTTTGAATTTCATAAGTAAAATAAGAGTTTTAACTTAATACCCTATTAACAACTCAAAAATTAAACGTTAGCCCTCCACCAATTCCAAACCCTCCTAGAAATGAAACTCATATCAGTGATCCTCAACATACAAGACTTCAAGAACTTGCAACACAATAACTAAAAATTTTGATATTGCAAAGTAAGTTCCTGTAGTCTAGAAAACATTGAGAATCACAACTGATTATAGTGTATTATTGTGGGTGAATTTCATTCTTAATAAACCTTACTCCAAAACAACAACTACTAATATAATAAGATCAACAGCCCAAAATTTCAGTAACAATTTAAAGTGAAAATCAGTTTTTTGATGCTGTAAATAAGTTCCTAAAGTCTTGAAAACATCGAGAATCAAATATTACTAATAAAACCTACTAGAAAACAGCAATCATTAAATAAACCCTACTACAAATCAGTAATTGCTAATCTAACAAAATAAACCGCCAAAATTTCCAGTAACAATTTAAAGTCAGAATCTACGCAATGAAGCAAATTTAAACTGTAAAAATAATAAACTTGCCTGTTTAATGATCTTGTTCCGAAGATCATCAGATAGCACAGCAGCCTGAGGTAGATCGGGCGCCTGGGGGAAGTAAGATTCAGCAAGTTCCGGAGATCCAACCGGTGAGTAATCGGGTTCATGATCATGATCATGATCATGATCGGACGGATCAGGATCATGATCATGATCGGACGGTGGTGACGAAGAGGTGGGAATTAGGGCATGTTCCATTAGCAAGAGAGAGGAGAGAGAGGGGAACGATCTCTCGAAGGAAAAATTTTTTCTGTGGGGTCAAATTTATACTCCCTGAGATCAAAGCCAAAGGAGACTATTTTCAGTTATGGAATCAACTAAGAGAAGTCTATTTTAGTCGATTGAAATTAGAGGAAATTTCTTAATTCTATTTTGGTCAATTTAATTCATCTTTAGTAATTATTTTCTTTTTCTGGTCTTTTCTTTATTTTCAGTTTGGCTCCATTTTTTAAAATTCATTTTTCTCAAATTTATTTTCAGTTATTCAATTCATGGGATTCTTAACTTTTATAAAAAAATTTAATCACATATTTGATCGAATTTGATCGAATTTTATTAAGAATTTAATTTTATTAAAACCAAACAGGGGCTAAGTTTTCCATTTTTCTCTCTTATTAACCATATTTTCAATAATAACCAAATTGGCTTATTTGGATATTTCCTTGGTTCCTCTACCTTCGTATGAGCCTTTTTTGGTTTTTAAATTAAAATTTAAACATTATTATGAATAGTAAATAAATAGTAGTTGTAAGTGTTACAAAATGTATAGATAAAAATATGTTTGACCGACTAAAATTATAATAATTTGGCCAAACATGCACTATATATCATTTTGCCCTCAGTTTTAAATAAAACTATTGGCTTTGAATTTCTTGTTACAAGCCTGATTAGATATTAAAAATAGACCATCTTATTATATTTGCAATCGCAAATTATGTCACACTTCTTTTAAGTGTTTATTTGGTACATATTTTAAGTCAATTAAAATCAATTTTTTGACTATTATTTCATTATTCCAGCCGTCATTTTTAAATTCTTTTCTCATAGATAGGACTCACTTTATCTCTAATGACTTAAAAATCAATTATCAAAATCCCTATCAAACAAACTCAAAATGTTGAATAACTTGAACATGATTAGATATTAAAAATAGACCATCTTATTATATTTGCAATCGCAAATTATGTCACACTTCTTTTAAGTGTTTATTTGGTACAAATTTTAAGTCAATTAAAATCAATTTTTTGACTATTATTTCATTATTCCAGTCGTCATTTTTAAATTCTTTTCTCATAGATAGGACTCACTTTATCTCTAATGACTTAAAAATCAATTATCAAAATTCCTATCAAACAAACTCAAAATGTTGAATAACTTGAACAATACTAAGTCCAGAGGTCTTTAAAAAGGCAGCCATCGGGGGAGATGACCCATACAAATAGGTTTATATTTTTTTTGAAAATGATGTCCAAAATTGTCTCGACTAATTTCACACATCAAATTACAGCTAAACAAAAGTGAAAATCAACACCTGACATGTTTAACGGTGAGTTTAACTAGAAAAAATTAACTTATTTATATAGTATCGTACTTTATAACTTACATGAGCAAGCATAACACGGAGTAAAGAAAACACAAAAAGACATATAGTAAAGCTTAAAGTATTCTTCACAAGAAAATGTGAAGCCAAATCTTCTTAGGATCTGTTACACGACCATTAATTAAAAAATCTTTTTTTCTACATACTCTTTTTTAATCACATATTCATACGATAAAATATTTTATACGTAAATCCAAAACTTTCCCTACTTTCTAACTATACTTTCCCCTAAAAATTAGTATTCAAAACATTGTTCCTTATGAATAATGGCCATCAAACAAGTGCATGGCACTTCCAAAAAGGATAATAAATAAATAAATAAATAATTTGAAATTGCATAAGCTAAAGGAAGTACTGGAACAATAATCCATTGGAGAATTGGAGTAAATAAATTCTATGAAATTTCACACAATCCATGAGAATTTATAAATATTAAGAAATCTATTAAACTCTGAAATGGGGACACCCCCGTAAGTCCAGAGGTCTTTAAAAAGGCAGCCCATCGGGGGAGATGACCCATACAAATAGGTTTATATTTTTTTTGAAAATGATGTCCAAAATTGTCTCGACTGTATATATATATATATATATATATATATATATAATGCAAGTTGATAAATACTTCGTCAAGATGATGTAGCAGAGAAAAAATAGATATTGAAAGACTTTCAATCTACACTATATTGGTTTCTAATGAATAGACACTCAAGTTCAATATTACTCCTTCCGTCATATTTATATAGGTTTAGTTTCCATTTTTTCTTGCTCCAAATATATAGTCACGTTTCTTAGTTTAAAATATTTTGTTTTGTTCCTTTACTTATATACCCTTATTTAATTTGTCTAGTTAAAATAAATTTTTCCCACTTAAATTGCCTACTTCTTGAAATCATCCAAATATATGCACATTTTCCAACAATTTGCCTACTTCTTGAAATTAATTTTCAAATTATTTACTAATTCTAATAATAATTTACGACTAGTTGTTGAAAATTAAATAGGGGTGAACCAGAAAATTTCTTGGCAAAATTACTTTTCAATAACATTAAAATGTCGATTTCTCTGCTAATCTCTCTTCAATTTCTTTACTTTAATCTTATTTTCTTTTTGTGATCATACAAATTTCATATTATTCATTAATATCAATTCTTGCATCGCCTTCTAATTCAACAGGAAGGCCCACTTTTTTTGAAAAATTGTTATGCAACCAGGTCCCTTGGCAATGTGTCTATCTGTCAACCCCCATATTGAATTTCTTCTATCGGTTTAGCTTTATTCTATTACCTTGCATAGTAGGTGAGTTTTTAAACATGATTTATTTTGTTTATATGGCAGAAATTTCAAGCAATCACGATTGCATTGGATAAGCTCTTATGGAGTGATAGGTTTTTAGGATGAGAATATGTGAACTTTTAGTTATATAGTGCCTATAATGTGAACAACTGGGTTTGTCATATGGGCCAAAGTTCTAGTAATGTTCCACCTCTCCTTTTGCAAATGCTAACAATATCCTGTTATTTAAAAAACTAGTTAACTAAATGAAAATAAATCCCAGTAACTCTTGAGCCCAGCAAGTAACAATAATCCGATTTGTAAAATACGAAAGGCATACATCTTTATGTGAGTAAGCACTTGATGTGCGAGCATTTGCAAAACCTCAACCTAGTCTTCCTCATTTCAAACTGAAAAATCAAAAAGCCAAGGCATCAATGGAACAAATCTACAATTTATATGTTTTATAAATTAATTAAACAATGAAAGCAACAGAGCTTTTAATTTTAAAATATCAAGCATTTATGCAATATATGACAAAAGTTGAATATAAGTAACTATAGGCCTATGATAACTCATAATCTTATAACTTCATCTTCCAATTAGCCACAAAATTATAAAGAAAGCTGATTTTTTGTTGAATCAAGGGAACAAATCTATAGTTTACATAGTAAGAATTAGTAAAATGATGCAAAACACTCAACAGAGCATCTAAATTCTCTAAAATATCAGCCAGAATATGCAACATATTATAGTCAAGTAGTTGTCTAGTAAGTTAATTTCGACCTAATGACCCATTGAGATCATAAATATTTTAACTTCCAAGCCAGCAAACCATTTGAAAGGAGAGAAAAAAAAGTTAAACTTCAAGTGTTACACCAAATTCTAACAAGAAAACTGGTTCTTACTAATAGCCACTTTTTTTTTTTTTTTTTAGATAAGATATATAATTTATGTTCTTTGCATCAATCGTTGCCTTAAGAAAATTTTGAGCATTAACAGATGTGCAAATGAGAAAACATTAAACCAGCTTCTAAGTTTTCAAAGTTGTACCTTGGCATAAATTGGATACATATAAAATAATTTCAAGCCTTCTCAGTCTATTATACTTGTTCTATATCTATTTCATATTGTTCATTTGCATATAGAAACCTTTTATCAACCATCATTTTCAATCTTTTTTGCACATCAGCTGGTTGAAGTGAAGAAGAGCGCTGATGTTTCATTATATCACATCCTTTACATCCATCTTTATACCAACAATAATATGCGTGCCAAACTTTATAATGAACCTGAAACTGAAACATGAACTTATAACAATGGAGGAATCTTAGAAAAACAATAAATTTTAAAATATACCACAAAGGTAGCAAATGGTATCATGGATGCATCCAATTATATTTAATAGCAGAACTCAACCACCTTTAGCTCAAAATTTATAAGACTTCCTTTGTAAATAATATATTCTCATATAGAATTTTTGATGATTAACAATGTAAAGAGCAGAAGGAAACAATTTTTCATGTCCACATAAATTTTGAAAATGCAGTAACAATTAGAATTATATGTAACATATTTGAAGAATGTATGATAGCAACAGGAGGCTTGAATTTAGTTATTGGACCTCATATTCTTTAGCTCAAAAAATATACTTTCAAAGAAAGGCACACGAATTAGGCAACCCATAAAGGTGTTCAAGCTTCTTAATATTCTATCACCCTCCGTTTTCTTTACATGCCTGTTTTCAAAGATCTTATTAGCGTAAGAAACTATCAGAAGATTAAGAAATGTAATATAAATAATTACATTAATAATAAAAAAGATTATAGAAAAGAGCAAAATATGAGCCTTATTAATGTCATACTATTTAGCGACTTCAATATAATAAAACTTTTCAAATGATCAATTGCAAATGCGAATATTTTGTGCAAGATTAGTACCCAAATAATTGAAGTCTACGTATTTTTGCATCAGGCAGAAAGCTGAATATCTCTTAGGACCGACTTAAGACATAAAATTTATCGAGAAAGAAACTTACAAATAAATTGGCAAAGCACATTCGTGCCTAATTTTTTCATCGTTCTCGTCCATAGGAAAAACACTGTACTATAATAAATGTTAGTTAAAGAATCACCTCTCAATGTGAAATCATGTTGGAATATAAAGTTTGGGCCTCTTCCAAAGTAATCATCACTAAATTAGAAAGAAGTCTCCTAAAAGCATAACATAATTTAAAAGAATAATCAAATATGTTGACAGAAAAGTCGTCGTTGGTTTGATCTATATAATATTCATTTTTTAGCTACAAACAAAAGAGAAGTTTTCAGTGAAGATATTTAATTGCTCTTTTAAATTATGATAGACTTTTGAGAGAGTTCTTTCTAAATATAGTGATAAATACTTTAGAAAAGGCTCAAGCATTATTGTCAGTACCTGCAGAAAAATGTGTAGCTTGATTAAGCAAACAGAAGTGTAAGAATGAAACCATACTAATACGTTGCATATCACGTTCCAATTAATTTTCCTTACTTAACTTAAACGTGTCGTTTTGAATAGTAATATGGCAAGTAAGGGGTCATTTTCCGCAGAGGATTGATTCAATTATGTCAATTGTGCACTAAAAAGTAAAATTAATAATAATAGACGAAATAGATTAAATGGGGGGGGTGTTTGGTTTGTTGAGCTAAAGAAAGCGATAAATTTAAACTAGAAAAGACCTGAAATCTGAAATAAGCAAAGTGGTTCTTGATTGAATGCGAGAAAATGTGATTGATGGATATTTCGTCACCACAAAAATGATTTTCATGTCAATTACAACAATAGATTTTCGTTCTCAAGATTAACAACAATTCGAGAATAATTACAAGCTCAATTATTTCAATCTCTTCTTACATGTTAGTCGAATAAAACAAATTCTTTACTCAACTCTATTCATTAAACAATCTTAAACAAGCTCTCTAGATTTAATTTAACAAACGCATTATGAAAAAGAGATTAATTGAATTAAGGGTAAAATCGCAAACTCGGTTTACAAACTTAAGTGTTAATCCACATACATTCAATTGAAAATTCTTCATAATCTATCGAAATGTAATTGCTATTAGGTTTTAGAATCAATAGCTATTACGTACTTCTAATTCCAAAATAGCATTATCGAAACAATTTAACCATTTAGTTGTACACCTAAACAATCAAGAAGAACAAAATAAACATTTAACACAATGGATTAAACACATTAATCAAGAGAATTATAAAGCACAAATTAATTGAAAGTCATAACTCGAGTTTGAAATAATCCCCAATCACAAAATATAATTAGTTACCTATGAAATATCCACAAATAACTAACAATTTCTTACAAAACATTGATAGAAAAAGTGAAAAGAAAAATTTATTGATAAAGAGAGAAATGGTTGAAAATCTTTCAAAATCAATGGGTCATCTTCTCCAAGCTAATGCACCATCTCCATATTTCAATTTTGCCCAAAATATCTTAGAAAATAAAGGTGAAAGGAAAAAGGAAAAAGAAAGAAAACAAGAAGAAGAACCAGTTGCCCCTCAAGTTCAAGAATGAAAAATATTGTGTTTGGTTGAATGTTTTAACTTAAAACCTAAAGGAAATTGCAGCATTGGTCCCTGAAACTTTGAAAATAATTAAAAACAGCCCGGGTGGAGCCTAGGCGCTGGAACAGTGGCGCCTAGGTGCCACAGTTTTCGTTTTTTTTAAATCTTCTTTCGGCGGCGTCTTTGGTCGTCTTCTTCATTTGCCTTCATCTTTAGCTCATTTCTCGCATAAATTCCTTCAATTCATCATTTAATCTCGAGTTTTCACCTATAAAATAAAAATAAGAAAATTAAGTAATAAATCGCTAATAAAACTCACAAATATCTAAGTTTAATAGTCCGAATAAGTGCAATAAACCCGCATTTATCACACCCCCAAACTTAAATCTTTGTTAGTCCTCGAACAAAGCAATACAAACAAGCATACAAACACACAAATTAAAACCAAACGATAATACTATAATAATAATAAACACTCCAATTGTTCGATATTTTGCCACTTTGTTACAATTCTTACATTATGCAAATAACTTATGAAATGTTTACAAAAATGCTACAACAAACACTTTTAAACTTACACCATGCTTGACTCGTGTGTGTGTGTGGTCATTCCAATTCATCGCAATGCACAAGTTGGTGATTTTCCCAACCCTCAATGGTCAAACTTTCCTTTCTCACTCGTGGGATGCACACTCCCCAAAACTTGATATTCTCACTCTAACCTAAGTATCAAAAACTTAAGGTTGCCCTCAAATCACTCAATCTTTCCATCTCAAATTTGGTTGGGTTGAACCAAAAAAATAGATCATCTAGTCATGTATTAATTCACCAAAAATTTTGAGTGCTTAGACCACAACTTATGTTAGGCAAATTACTCACAATCCATCAATTCTTCAACAAAATCAAATGCAATACTCAAAATGCAATTGGCAAAACTATCAAACAACACAAACAAGCATAAAAACAAGTGTTTAACCCGAATTTTTAAGTTTTTAGTGAGAAAAAAATTAGCACAAACCACAAAATTCCACAAAAAATTTAGCACATACCATCTCACCCCCAAACTTAAATTGCATATTATCCTCAATGTAAAAGCAAAAAGAAATAGAAAGCGCAAGAGGTTCAAATACTCCCCTAGTGGTGTTGACGGTGATGGCTGTGATGATGGTTGGGGACCATTGGCGACAAAAATTCACAAAAACAAAAATAAGTGTCCTCTTTCATGCTTCTTCTCCAATCGCATTTCCTCCACATTTTGTGGTATGAAGGGTTCAAAATATGGCTTTAATTGATATCCATTCACCTTAAACTCTTTCTCAGTTTGAAGGCTTTCGATTTCTACTGCACCATTACGAAAGACATTAGTAACAATAAAAGGGCCAATCCATTGAAAACGTAATTTACCTGGAAATAACTAGAGGTGCGAGTGGAAAAGAAGAACTTTTTGTCCAACAACAAAAGCCTTTCTTGAAATCATTTTATCATGGTACGCCTTAATTGTTCCTTGTAAATTCTTGAACTTTCATAGGCGTCATTTCGAATTTCCTCGAGTTCATTGAGTTGAAGCTTTCTTTGATCACCCGTTGCACCTAGATTCATGTTGCATTGCTTGACTGTCCAAAATGCCTTGTGTTCGAGTTCAACCGGAAGATGACAATGTAGCCACTTTATGGGTGATGTTGTATCTTTTCAATAGGGCCCAAAAGGAATGGTTGCAAAAATAAAGTCCTCCATCGCTAATAATAGCTCTTGGTGTTCCAAACCTTGCAAAAATGTTGGATTTAACAAAATCTACAACCACTTTAGAATCATTAGTTCGAGTGGGCCTTGCTTCCACCCATTTTGACACATAATCAATGACAAGAATGATGTAAAAGTTACCATAAGATAAAGGGAAAGGTCCCATGAAATTAATACCCCAAACATCAAAAATTTCAACAAAAAGTATGGGTGTTTGTGGCATTTGATTTCGGGCTCCCAACGTACCTACACTTTGACATCGATTACAAGATTTGCAAAAGAGGAATGCATCTTTGAATAGGGTGGCCCAATAGAATCCACTTTCAAGCACCTTGAGAGCAGTCCTCTTTGCTCCAAAATGTCTACCATATGCATAAGAGTGACAAAAGGCAAGTATTGAATGAAATTCATTTTCATGCACGCACCTTCTTATCAATTGATCCGGACAGTGTTTCCACAAGTACGGCTCATCCCACATAAAATACTTGGCCATCGCCTTTAGTTTTTGCCTTTGAGCGGTGGTCAAGTCACTTGGAATTTTCTTAGTGACTAAATAGTTCACTATATCCGCAAACCAAGGAGATGTGTCTGTGACGAGAAGCAATTGTTCATCGGGGAAGCTTTCTTGCAATGGGAGAGTTTCTTTCTCATGGATAAGGCGACTGAGGTGGTCGGCCACAGAATTTTCACTCCCCTTTTTGTCTTTAATCTCAAGGTCGAACTCTTGTAAGAGGAGTATCCATCTAATGAGCCTTGGTTTTGCCTCTTTCTTGGCAAGCAAGTACCTAAGAGCTGCATGATCAGAAAAGGCAATAACTTTAGTGCCAATAAGATAAGAACGGAATTTCTCTAAGGTAAAAATAACTGCTAAAAGCTCTTTTTCAGTAGTAGAGTAATTGAGTTGGGCATCATTCAATGTTCTTGATGCATAATATATAACATAAGGTGTCTTTCCAACTCGTTGCCCTAAAATGACTCCCAATGCAAAGTCACTTGCATCGCACATCAACTCAAATGACTTGTTCCAATCTGGTGGTTGAATGATGGGTGCCGATGCCAAAAGTTCCTTCAAGCTTTCGAATGCCTTTTTACAATCTTCATCAAAGTAAAATGGCACCTTCTTTTGCAACAGCCTGCATAGTGGTCTTGCACATTTGGAAGAATTCTTGATAAACCTTCGATAAACTCCTGCATGTCCAAGAAAAGAACGAATCTCCCTCACACTTGTTGGAGGAAGTAAAGAATGAATTAGATCAATTTTAGATTTATCAACTTCTATCCCCTTGGAATAATGACATGGCCTAACACTATGCCTTGATCAACCATAAAATGGCATTTTTCCCAATTAAGTACTAGGTTAGCATCCATACATCTCTTAAGCGCAAGTGTGAGATTTTGCAGGCAACTATCAAATGTATTACCATAAAATCATCCATAAAGACCTCAATGATGCTTTCAATATAATCGGAGAATATACTTATCATGCATCTTTGAAAGGTTGCGGGAGCAGTGCAGAGGCCGAAGGGCATGCACCGGTAAGCAAAGGTGCCAAACGGGCAAGTGAATGTTGTTTTCTCTTGATCTTCCAGAGCAATCACAATTTGGTTATAACCTAAATAATCATCAAGAAAACAATAATGAGAATGACCTGTTAATCTTTCCAACATTTGATCAATAAAGAGTAAGGAAAAGTGATCTTTTCGGGTTCCACAATTAAGTTTTCTATAATCAATACAAACCCAGTTGGTACAAGCTCATTCTCTTCATTCATCACCACTATGATTCTAGACTTTTTTGGAACAACTTGGACCGGGCTTATCCACTTGCTATCGAAGATGGGAAAGATGACACCAACGTCTAGCAATTTCAAAATTTCTTTCTTCACCACCTCCATCATGGGAGGATTCAAGCGACGTTGTGCTTCTCTTGATGGCTTTGCTCTATCTTCGAACAATATCCGGTGCATGCACATAGAAGGGCTTATCCCCTTGATATCGGCTATTGTCCAACCAATAGTTATTTTGTGTTCCTTGAGCACACGGATAAACCTATCTTCTTGAAGTGTTGTGAGATTCTTTGCAATGATCGCCGGTAGTGTTTCCCCCTTTCCCAAATGTACATACTTCAAATGCTCGGGAAGAGATTTGAGTTCCAAAGTGGGAGCCTGCATCACCGAAGGTATAAGTTTCTCTTTAGATATCGGAAGAGTAATACAAGAGAGATCATACCTTAGTGAAATACTTGGTAGTGACTCAAGTGATGCCACAGTTTCAACATCCTTGCACACTTGTAAATTCTTGCTCAACCCGGTGAGATTGTTAGCATCAATGCTTTTAATCAAAGTGGTATCCAATGCATCTTCATTTGATAATTCAAAAACTTTTTTGTACTAATGAATCTATTGAAAAACAAGCATGAACATCACTAGGATACCTCATTGCTTCAAAGATGTTGAAGCGAATAATCTCATCATCAAACTCCATTGTCAATGTACCATCATGCACATCTATCTTTGTACGTGTAGTCCTCATAAATGGTCTTCCCAAGAGCAACGGTGGCAACAAAGATGTTGGTTCATCTTGCATGTCAAGAACGTAGAAATCTATCGGAAAAATTAATTGATTTACCTGCACCAAAACATCCTCCAACACACCCTTTGGAAATGCATTAGATCTATCAGCAAGTTGAATAATAACACCGATTTCTTTAAGTGATCCTAGATTTAAGAAAGCATAAATAGAATGTGGCATGACATTAATAGATGCTCCTAAATCTAGCATTGCCTTTTCAAACCTAGTGTTACCAATAATGCAAGGGATGATAAAACTTCCAGGGTCCTTATATTTTGGTGGAAGTTCTTTTTGCAAGACCGTTGAGACATTTTTCCCTACACTTACCACTTCATTACCTTTCAATCTATGATTGTTAGTGCACAAATCCTTGAGGAACTTTGCATAATGAGGCACTTGATAAATTGCATCCAAAAGTGGTATGTTCACTTGAATGTTGCGAAAAGTTTTCAAAATTTCCTTCTCATGTTCCACCTTTTTGGATTTTGCAAACCTGCTAGGAAATGGAGGGGAGGGAACATAAGTAGGAATAGAACTTTTAGATTATACCTTAGATCCCGCAGTTGGAGTTGAAGCTTTATCTTTTTCACATGCTAAGTTCTTCTCTTGTGTTGACTCCTCAACTTGATCTTTCATTTTCCTTGGTGTCTCTTCCAAATTCTTTCCACTTCTTAGTGTCACAGCACTAGCATTTTCTCTCGAGTTGATTGCTTGAGAAGGAAGTTTTTCCGATCCTTGAGCCTTCAATTTACCCACCGTGTTGGCCAATTGGCTCGCTTGTGTCTCCAAATTCTTAATTGAGGTCTTTGTCTCTTGTTGAAATTGTATTATACTAGAAGCCAAGGACTTAACCATATCCTCAAGAGACATCTCTGAACTTTGAGGCGGAGTTTGTTGACGAGGTTGAGGGTATTGTGGTTGCCTTTGTTGATTGAACCCCGAGGGATGATTAAATTGTGATTGTGGAGTTATGAAATGATTTCCTCCATAACTGAGATTAGGATGATCTCTAAATCCAGGATTTTATGTGTTAGCATATGGATCGTATCTCTGTCTCTGTTACATTGGAAATCCCCAAATGGCATTCGCTTGCTCTGAGGCTCTTTCTTGTAGTGTCGGGCATGCCTCAGTAGGATGTCCCACAATAGAACAAATCTCACACACTTTTGCTTGTTGCATTGTCTCAAGTGTCATTTGTTGCACAAGCGATGTAAGACCGGCTAATTGTCGTTCAATTTGAGAGGTTGCTCCTACCTCACTTGCTTGTTTAACCG
>NC_036249.1:2720221-2761849 GCF_002742605.1 Olea europaea var. sylvestris | reverse complement strand
AAAGGAAAAAGAAAGAAAACAAGAAGAAGAAGAAGAACCAGCTGCCTCTCAAGTTCAAGAATGAAAATTTTGTGTTTGGTTGAATGTTTTGACCTAAAACCTAAAGGAAATTGCATTGGTCCCTGGAACTTTGAAAACAATTAAAAACAGCCTAGGTGGAGCCTAGGCGTTGGAACAGTGGCGCTTGGGTACCACAGTTTCTTCTTTCTTTTTTCTTTTTTTTTTTAAATCTTCTTTCGGCGGCGTCTTTGGTCGTCTTCTTCGTTTGCCTTCATCTTTAGCTCGTTTTTCGCATAAATTCCTCCAATTCATCGTTTAATCTTGAGTTTTCACCTACAAAATAAAAATAAGAAAATTAAGTAATAAATCGCTAATAAAACTCGCAAATATCTAAGTTTAATGGTCTGAATAAGCGCAATAAACCCGCATTTATCACATACCTCAAATAGAAATACAAGGAATGTTACACAATAGAGCAAAGATGAGAAAACTTGTTTAGTTGCACAAAGGTATAGTTTTGAAAGCCAAAAGTAAGGGCACCAAGGAAGCATCAAACATTTGAGTTATGACAAAATATTCTTCATATAGGCTTAGAATATCCTGTTTAGATTATTGTAAAGATATTAAGAATAGAAATATGTCATATATTTTTTTTTCTTTTTACAAGTCTTAGAGCTATTCACTTACTTAGAATAGTTTTAGCTAGAAGGATGCTAGTTTCTAAATGACACGAAGTCCAAATGTAGGATTTCATTATAGAGGTTAATTAAAAGTATTAGAATCAATTTTTTGTAACTACTTTACTCAAAATAAATATAATGGACAAATCAATTTTGTTACTTTAACACCTAGGGTGACTGAATTGCCACTTTGCAATTTTGTGTTGGTTGGTGGAAAACTGTGATTTGCCATTTAGCAATTCTGTCATTCATGGAGTACCCCTGAGTGTTACTATAGAAAAACTCATGTACAAATTGAGTGCAAATTTGAAGTAAAAATAAAACAAGCGAATTAGAAATTCAAATCCTAATGAATTTAGTTATATAGTGTTTTCATACATAAGAAAATAAAATAAATGTTCGATAACAAGTAAACGTGAAAGGTACAAATGAAAATGTACAACTCATGTAAGAGTCAAACTTCCATTGGCACGACACACTTTATACACCATAAACATCGGGATTCCATCGTTCACAAGTTCAAATACACGTGGCACCTATTTGAAGTTCTTTTTCTCTAACAATGTTTGCCTAGCCTATGGTGAAATATCGTACATAACCATTTGTTCGTAGTGGACAATTATGATATGAACAATCATGGATTTAAGCATTCTGGATAAATTTTGATAGGTACAATCAAGCGAAAGCCCGAGGTACATAATACAACATAAATTCACAAATATATAAATAGTGAAATTTAGAATTAGGCGAGAATAATAAATATGAAAAATGGTTCATACATGTAAGTCAAAAAAGATGTAGTCTAGAAAAGATTTAAGTTAAAGAGGAGCTCACAATTTTTCGATGACCATTGCGATTAGCCTCCAATGTAACTCGAAAAATAGGATTCTCTATGTCAAACATATCAAGCTCTTACATTACTTCGACGCCTAAATGGTCGAATATTTGAATATCAAAAGTAGAATTTCCATTATATATATATATATATATATATATATATATATGGGGAGCGTTTCTCGTACACATAAATTTGACAAGTATTTTTGACAAACAATCGTGACCTTTAATTTAAGCAAATCTAACGATTAGTATTTATTTCACTAGGATCAAGGGAGAGTTAGTTATAACCACTTGAGATTCATGAGATACTAATCGTTGGATTTGCTTAAATTATAGGTCACAATTATTTGTCAAAAATACTTGTCGAATCCATGTGTAAGAGGAACGCTTTCTTATATATCAACCCCACTAAACATTATATCATATATCTTAATATTGCAACATTGAAGGTTCATAGAAATTTAACAATTTTGAATATGATTGATTTGATATTTGGATTAAAACATTAGGTTTTTAAGCGTCATTATTTAATAAAAAAAAATATGATGCGATCTAAAAGCAAGAACAAATTTCATAGAATGTATCATTTAACAAAGAAGGGGCTCACAACCAATTGCCATATAGGTTTTAGAATACAAACACATGAGCCAAGCGGAAAATAATTTAAAAAAAAAACTACAATGAGTAGAAAATAAAATGAGCCCAATATATACAGTTCATCTTTTTACACAAATAAAGCAAATTAGTACATCTTTAAGGGGAAAATCACATATGTAGAAAATATATTGATAGGCAGACTTTGAAATCTAAAACACTCACTGCAATATCAACTAATGATGCACTGACGGGTATCGTTCATTGTTGTTGATGCTAGAGATGCATTTTATGTATCTGTGATGTAAACAAAGAATAGTTATACAGTGAATCACAATATTGAGTTAGAGAATGTATTATATTTATGAATTTGCCTAGAATTCTGATGGTATAAGGAAATGTAACTATATTCATTGAAAATGATGATTCAAATAAACAACTCGAACGCAATTCAAAATGTGGATTCTTTCCTAACTCTAAACACTTCAATAAACCCCCCGTCACATTTATCTTCCTTCCCTCTCAATGACTTAACTACAATTATACCCCTGCTAACTAACTAACTTGAACCTATAACGGCTTTATTCTTCTGCCTTCTCTATATCATTGCTAAATATAGCCTTCCCATTCTTCTTCTTACATAAGTAAATCTAATTGAAGGTCTATTATGTACGCACAATCGAAAAAAAGCACCGCATACTCTAATCATTTGACAAAATGCACAACACGAACTTCAATAAGCCCTAAGATTTTGATTTAACGACACATGAAAAAGCATTATATTATCCAATCATTTGAAAAATACTGTCAAAAGAAACTAATTGTCGAGAGAAGAAACCAATTGTCAAATTTCTCTCGACAATTGGTTTCTTTTGACATGGTATAAAATACACCATACAAAGTTCAATAAATCCATGCTATTTGGAATTACAAAACATAAACTAAGCATAAAATAATTTAAGAAATCAATTTAAATAAAATAACAAGTCAGTAATCACACAATCGACGAAAACAATTGAAAGGTGAGAGAATAGAGTTTCGTGTACCTTTAAAAAAATTCTCCGATGTAATGCAAATAAAAATACAGTGTTGAAATATGTAGAGGGGATTTTGTTATTGGGTTATTATAAAGTAATTAGAAATAGCTTATTCTACTACAGAGTAAAAAGTTGTATAGAGCACTTCGCACGTGAGCTCAACTGGCTAAACCTTGCACGGCGCTGTAAAACTGATTGTTACCATTAGCCAAGAAGTTGGAGAAATGCGATACGATGTAAAATTAAAAGCTATACTTAGTGGAGCTCTAAAGAGATGATGATAATAATAATAATAATAATAATAATAATAATAATAATAATAATAATAATAATAATAATAATCGAACAACCCACTGAAAAAAAAAAGAAACACTAATGAAAATAAAAAAACAAAATGTTAAAAAGAAACTAAAAAAGAAAATATGTTGGCTGGAATGTCATACAAGTACCAATTTTTGATACAGTATGAAACATTTCCAATGCTTTATTCACAACACACATAATGGTCTAAAATCATCATAAAAATGATAATTGAGAAAGGATAAAAGAAGTCAAAGGCTGAACTCAAGAAAATGAAAAAATACCTCAAGATATTCCTACGAACAGTTGGTATTTAAATCTACAAGTGCACTTTGCTTAGGACTTTTTGCTCTCAAGAAACAAATTGCAATTGACAAATTTTGATGGTCGAGCTAAAGAGAAACAGAGAAGTTATGCAAATTTACTATTAGGTTTATTTAATTATCCTGTCAGTAGTTTCGTAGTGGCAAATTATCCCATTTGTTTACAAACAGAAATATCCATATTAGAATGTCAAAATTCATGAATAAAATCAATACAAATTCCATTTATATAATAATATCATTTGGGTTCTGATTTTAGCAATATGAACATGAAGCGAAAGAATTGGGTGAAACGGAAGAGGAAAATGGAATGCAAAGTGAACATATTCAGATATCAAGAAACCAATAAACATTGAATATGAAATAGATTCTAGTTGCTATAAAAACTCTCAATCTTCGGCTTCGTATTTCAGAATTCCTTTTATGCTTCAATATTCATTTGTGAGGACTCTATTCCAGAGACGAGAATTATTTCAGCCTTGAATGACAATTTATTATATTTTGAGTTTTGAGTTTTTATTGTATATTTAAAAACAATATTAGATTTCGAACTACTTTCATAGTAAAGCTTCAGGGAAATGCTTAGTTTTCTTCTATTCCATTTGCAATACAGAAAACTAATGGAATGGGTCAAACCTTTCTAATAATCTTTTATTATTTTAATTTCATTATTATGTATATTAGAGAACTCAGAAAAGAGCGTTCACATACACATTGAACCCACTACAAAAATAATCATATCGTCCTTGTTCACTTCCTTTTCCTTTTTTTTGCTTTTCCTATCGCATAATAATTCAATTTTGTATCTCTTCAACATTTTAGCATAATTGAAGTTTTATTATAATTATTACACATAAAAGAAAAAAATCTGGCTCCAAAATAGATTCATACATTTGGTATATATTCATAACCTCCACCAGTTATATTTAACAAAGCTAGAGACAAAACTCTATCCGACACCATTGCAGCCAATTTACAAGCAATCTGCATCATAAAAATGGAAAGCAGGTAAGCATGAAACATGATGGGAATGGAACTCCTTACCCATTTCGCAATTATCAAATGCACAAATCTCAATGCGATCACATAGGGATGTAAACGAGTCGAGTCGAGCCGAGAATTTCTTGGCTCGAATAAATCATAGCGGGCTTTTTCCGGGCCAGAGCCAAGCCAAGCCAAAGCTCCGCCAAAAAAATATGGCTCAACCCAAGCTTTCGGCTCGGACTTTTTACGAGCCGAGCCGATCCGACTCGGTTTTTTCATTTTTTTTTTTTGCCAATTTTTATATACTTTTTAATGACATTTTTTCACATGTCAATTGTTTTAGTGCAATTTGTTTAATGTAGAAGGCAAAGAAATTATGCCTTCAATTAGAAACGGGGCTGATAATTCATAATAGTGCACAGGTAATATTGAATATTTTTTAAATGTTTAATCACATTACAAAACTTACATTTTTTTTAAAGAATTTAAAAATTGCATCATTTATTATTTATACAAATTACAAATTAAATAAATGTACAACTTATAAAATTATGTAATTTATACGAATAACAAATTAAATAAGAGTTACAAATTACAACCCTCCTCTTTTTTCTGGGCTTAGGACCAACTACAATCAACGTAGACGGAATTAAAATTGTACACGAATAAAATATTTCGTATACAATTTTTCTTGAATCAAATAAATTTAAAAATACATTTCTTAAAGAAAAATAATTAATTTAAAAACTTACAACATGCTATGTTTGAATATGCTGCAACTCTTCGACCATTATACTGTCAAAATATTCTTCAATATGTAATTCTGCACATTCCCAATCCTTCAAGCATGTCAAAACCTCTAATATATCTTCTTTTAGTCTTGATCGTTCATCTGATAAAATTCGACCACCTAAACTGAATGCAGCCTCCGATGCTACCGTAAACACCGGAGGTGTTAGTAGATCACGTGCAATTTTTAATACAATTGGATATTGCCTTTCGTTACACCTCTACCAATTTAAAAGACTAAATTCTTGTAATTCGTTTGGTTGCAACACACTACGAACATCCACGCACATATACCTAGCTAACTCAGAAGGAATTTCAAGATTTGTACCACCAATATTAATCGCTCTAGATGTTGATGAACTAGAACTAAATGAAGGAACACTTGTATTGCTATCTAAATAATTCCATAAATTTTCGGAATTTGTTGAAATATTTCTTGAAATAGAACCTTGGGAAGTAGAACTACCCTGACCTACCTTTTCAGCATAATAATTATACATTTCACATTAAAAAAAAATTCTATATTCACATATGATAATTCTATATTCAAATAATCCGATATCCTCTTTACAGTGACTTTTGAGTAGTTAAATTAAGTCGAGAGTCCATTACTGAAGCTAAAAGAAATAAAGTAAGCAACTCTTCCCAATACTTACAAAATTTTAACTCCATAAAGCGGATTACATCAACAAAAAGCGGCAAATTCCTATATTTATGAAATGGTTGTGAAATGTAGAAAAATATTGTAAAACAAGAGAAGATGTGGGTAATAAACACTGCTACATTCCTTTGTAGTATCGAAAAAAGGTTGTAAGAATTTTTTCACGTAAAATGGAATAGTCCATTCCCAGTCTTCCAAATTATGTTCAGGTCCGAGTGTATGCCTACCATTATAAAATAGTGAAATCACTTTATCGTAATTTTCACACGAATGTAACATAAGATATGTAGAGTTCCACCTGTGCGTTACATCAGTGGCAAATGATTTCTCCTGTAATCCATACTCTGCACACAAACTATTAAATGCTTGTTTTCTTGCTGGTGACACAGTAATAAAATTTATTGCTTGTCTAATTTTATCTAAAGGTGAACTTATATGTTCTAATCCAACTTTTACAATCAAATTAATAATATGACATACACAACGTTGATGAAAAAATAAATTTCCAAATACGGGGTTAAGATCAGCAATAAATCTTTCAATAACAACTTTGTTCACTACAACATTATCAAAAGTAAAATTTCGAACCATATCTTGTATATCATATTCATCTATGATATCTTTTAAAACCATGTATATGTTAATGGCATTATGGAGATATTCTACACATCTGAATGCAATAATTCTTTTATGTAGAAGTCACATGTGATCAATATAATGAGCTGTAGCAGTAATATAAAATTTTCTATTACAACCGGTCCATAAATCAGAGGAAAATGATATAACACTATTAAAACTTTTTAGACCTTCAATAGTAACTTGTTTTCTTCTATTATATGATTTTATGTTATCCGAACGAAGAGTATTTCTAGAATAAGAAGAATACTTGGGTTGGAGATATTTCTGCACGAGTCGGGTAAAGTGTATCGAGTCTATCATCATAAGCGGCATCTCTGCTGCAGCCACGTATGCAGTCATTCCTTCACGAAATATTTCCTGTGAATATACAAATATCTACTCCACAGTAATTGCCATATGCTTTTCAAATATCTACTCCATTTTGAACACCAATTTTTTTACGTGTCACATGTTGCCAACAATCCGATGATTCTTTTTTTTGACCTTTTTGTCTCGAGTACTTGAACTTCTTCCTCTTCAATATCCTCCAAATTAATTGGAACATTTTAACATGCATCATTGTTAGATGGAATACTCGAGCTACCGCCAAACTGATTAACTTCATCACATGTAAAATTCATAATAACTAGTTTAATAAAAAATACCGAATATTAGAATGTAGAGTGAAAGAAATTAAATATATTAATTGTTATATGAGAAGTGAGAAAGAAGAAATTGAAACTTAAATGATTGAATCTGAATCTATAATATAGAAATAATGCGAATTAAAATTAATAACAAAGTGATTTAAAATTTCAAAAATCACCCCCGTATTTATAGACAAAAAACCCACGTTATTTTTCAAATTTGAATTTCAAAAATGCCTCGTAAAAAATGCAGCTATAAGGCAGCTGTAACATGCTGCCTAAGGCAGCATGGCAGCTATACCTCTTTTCTTTTCTTTTTTCCCTTCTCCCTTTAATTTAGGTTGGGCTCGGACCAACCTCTTATTTTGAGGCTCAATTGCTATGAGCCACAAACCGGGCGGGCTTGGACTTTTCCGGAGTCAAGCCATGAGCCACCGAGCCTTTTTGACACCCCTACGATCACATTTGGCACTCTGATTGCTCCAATCCTCGACCGTCGACTCATCGTCATCTGAATCACCGTCCCAGCGAGACCATTTATCTATGAACCCCATAAATCATGTGTCCCAGCCAATCCTAACCATTCATCCAAAAAAAAAAAATCACCGACCAAACAATTGAAAATCCATTTGAGTGATTCAAATATTTGGGTAAAAACGATTGAATCAAATTATCGATTATCAAAACAACTTTCATTGCCCAATGATCGTAACTTCTATAGAAATGTTGGTTGCATCAGTTAAATAAAAAGGATAGGATTTAAATACATACCTATTAATATAGAAGATGTCACTAGTAGCCGCATAAAAGATGCGAAACCTAAAATTCGAAGACTAAAATTGGTACTTGTTTATTGAGATTAAAAACTGCGTGACTGATTTCGACTACAAGATTTTACAAAAAAAAAAAAAGTTCGAATTTTTATTTTTTTATTCATTTTTCTTATTTAAAGATTATTGGACATATATTTAAATTGTCAAAGTTAATACTAACACTTATTTTTTAACCATCAATGTAATATAAGTCCATAACTAACAATATTTCCATACTTTCACAAAAATCCTGTAGCTACTGCATAAAGTTGTAAAAACCACTTTTTTTTTTTTCCTTTAATTGAAGTCTAAGTTGATGAGAGAAAAATGAATAATAATTAGTAACAAAACTTTCAATTCAATTCCATAAAATTGCTATAATGTAATTAAAATTGACAATAAGAAAGAAAAGAGCATGAAGTAAACAACAACTATAATATTTAGTTTAAAACTCAAACTAACTACAATATGTATATTACTGCAACTAATTAGTTATTAAACGAACTGTATTCCATGTAAATTTGACTAATGAGATTATAAATTAGTTGACATTAACTTCTTCGGACAAATCATACTACAGATTGTACTAAGAAAAAGGAAAATAAAATCTAATGTATCTGATATCATAAAGTGGCCTAACAATGAACAAAGAAACTAAGGGTCCGTTTGATTGTAAAAGTAGAATTTGGGTGGAAAGAAAATGAATTTCAGGAAATTGAATTGCCGAAAATTTGTTTTACTGAGAATTGACAATTAAATGTGTTTGATTGGTATAAATTTTAACTTGAAAAATGTTAAAATTTTTTATCTTTTGGTGTCCATTTGGCTTTATTTTTTATGAAAATTGTCAACTAATGGGACAAAATTTGTTACAATTGGGAATAGAATTTGTTCCAATTGTCAAAAAATTAAAAATAAATAAATAAATAAGTGGCTGAAAATCCAATTCTCACCAAAATGGTGAGAATTGATTTTCTACAAAACCATGGAATTGGTAGGTGTGGAGGGAAGTTGGAAAACAAATTCCATGAAAATTTTTAGCAATCAAAAAACACAAATTGGGTGAAAATGGAAAATATTTTCCATGAAAAATCAAGGCTATCAAACATGGCCTAAGATCTCCAAAATGTACAAGAAATTATTCTAAATCACCCAAAAATACAAAGATGAGAAATGAAAACCAAAAAATTCACCTTTTAGCTTCCTATAAATGACATAAATAGCTTCGGAAAAGAGCAGACCCCAAAAGATCAGCACTCGGACTTGTCTTCTCTAATATGGAAAACAAATAGCAGCAACAAAAATCAACCAAACAATGTCACAAAAATATGAACTAAAAGTAGAGCATCAACTTAATT
Source organism: Olea europaea var. sylvestris (assembly GCF_002742605.1). NCBI lineage: Eukaryota > Viridiplantae > Streptophyta > Magnoliopsida > Lamiales > Oleaceae > Olea > Olea europaea. The sequence continues at coordinate 2,752,206 of NC_036249.1, read as the reverse complement.
CTAAAACATTTGTATAAGAACCTAAAGAATATTTCATACATAATAAACTCAACAAATGAAAATCGAAAATGCACGTGAATCTGGAAGCTGAGCAAGTACCCCCAAAGAATAAATTAAACATAAACGAACCAAACTCATAGCAGAGGCATATTAAGCCAAAATTTATGGAGCAATCTAAAAGAAAGATAAAAAATAGAAAAATTCATAAAAGGTTCCAAACAAACTCTTCAATTGAACGCAAAAATTGCTAAATGGGATCCCAACATAAGAACTTGCAGTCCATGTTGTCTTCAGTGAATCATGAGAGAAAATAACATAAAAGAGCGAAGAAGAAAACATAAATCATGCAAAAACTAAAAGTAGAGCATCAACAAAATTCTAAAATAATAGTACAATATATAATACACTAAAGAACATAGAAAAAATTAATAACCCCCCGCCCCCGCCCCAAAAAGCACCCAACAAACAAAGAAATCGGAAACACAACTGAATTTGAAACTCGAGAAAGTACCCAAAAGAATGAATCAAACAAAAAAAAAAACCCAACTCACGATCTAGATGTAGCAATCTCGAAATCCATAAAAAGCTCCAAACAAACTCTTCAATGGACCAGAAAAATCGCTAAATGGGATGCCAAAAACAAGGATTGAAAGCCCTCGTTGTCTTTGGAGGATCGTGAGAGAAAACAAGAGAAAAGAGAGAAGAATCGAATATTACAATAGGTGTGTGGAGGAAGTGGAGAGGTGATTTGCACGAAAAATGGAGTCAAAAATCAATGAATGAAGAAAATGTGTTAAACACAGAGTAATTTCTCGAGAGAGAGAGAGAGGAAAGAGAAATATATCTATGCATCTGATGGTTGCGTCTGAATTGAACAAATCAAGTACATGGTCGCGTGTGGAATTGAATAAATCATCTACTGCCTCAAACTGCATTTCTACAAAAGAAATCAATAATGCTACTCTTACTGCATTACTTCACGGCATGTTTGACAGCATTTTAAAATTGTTCACGTGGCAAGGGAAAAGCGGGAACACTAATTGCTGGTATTTCTTTTTACCCAAACCCGCCCATTATCTCTACGCATTCGTCCCCAAATCTGAGCGGCCACAAACGACGCGACTTCAGATTTCCCGACGATGACGAACAACAATCGCTACACCCCCAGACCCCCTCCGACAGCAAAGACACCACCGAACTACCTCCTTCGTGTTGGGTAAGTAGAAAAATGGAGCAGACCTGTAGATATTTATGAATTGATACTTTATAATATTGTTAGGCTTTTGAATTTTGAATTTTACATTGGTTGCAAAATTTCAATGCTGGAAAGGTGATAGTTGATGCTTTTTATTTTATTTTTTTTCAATCTATGAAAGTAGACAATTTCTAAATTGTGTTTCCCCTTTAGTTGTTTTTTCGAATGCAACAAGGTTCTTATCTTCCATCTGTTCGTCAATGTTTATTGGGACATGCTTGGTATGTATTCGAAGAAAAAAAACAGGCATGTTGTTATATATATATATATATATATGAAAAAAGAAGAAGTAGAAAATGGCAATATATGTGATTTCCCTTCTTTTTTTTTTGTTGACTGTGTAATTGATTGTAGGTAGTCTAATTGGTTGTTGAAAGTGTTGATTCGCTTTAGCCTTGTCGGCGACACGAATAGTATTCAGAGCACTGGGTCACGGGCTCTCACGACGGCGACGATGAACAAATGACTGAGAAAGGTAGATTCGAAACTTCATTGAACTTGAACTTTGAAAATATACAATTACGTGTGTTCAATTACAACTGTAATATTTTTTTCCTAAAGATTTAATACTGTGTTATATATATATTTTTTGTTTGTTGCATTGAATTGCCGCAATTTATAATTACGTTTTCATTTCACGTAGGTTGATGATGAGACTCATGAAGTTACACAACCCTTGGCAGCTTAAAATTCCATTGCTCCATCAACATCAAATGTTGTAGTGAACTACCCAGGTAATTATATGGTTTCCTATATTTAAATTGCATATGTTATTTTCCCCCATATCATTGACCTTGTACTTTTTTACAATAGGTACTGCAGTACCATTCCAACCACTGATGCCACCCCCCATCAACGTGCCATAGCAGGTTGGATGTATAGTGCCGCTCAGTCCGCGGTTGCTAGGGAAACGCACACAAAAGATATCAGATTTGGACCAGCAGCAATGCACAGGCAGAAACAATGAATGAAGGAAATGAATTTTTTTTACTGCTATTATTAATACTTTGTGTGGACTAAACATTAGAAAAAAGGTGTCAACGTTCTTGTGGTTTTTGTTATGCTTGAAACGACTTGTTTGGTTGTAATGAATGATTGATGAAGCGGCTGTTTTTTCATCATATGATTATGTTGAGTGATTAATGAGGTGGATCGTATTGTTGTAATGCTTATACTTAGTAATCAGTTGTTAGTGGCAGGCTATTTTGGCACTACTTTGTTAATGAAATGAACGTGTGTTAATGATTTTGGCACTATTTTGGCACATATCTCATTCTTCATTAACTTCATTGTGAAATGATCTTGGTAATCTATTACATCATATTAAGCAACCAAAATGAGGACAAAGATAACAATTTGCTCACAGATTTTGGCAATGCATATAATCAAGCCTCCAAACTACTACAAACTGTATTGACATTGGCACATACACAAACATATGTTCAACATAATCCATCAACACTCGATCGACATTTGCACATGTACAAACATTGGCATTGACACTGGCGCATACACTCCAACATAATTCAAACTGGATTGACATTGGCACATACACAAGCATTCACACAATGAGTTTCGCTACAAATCACAATCCAAATTAACATACTAAAGTACCCTAGATAAACACTTGCATTACTACAAACTACTACGAAGACTTTAGTTTCATGTTCAACATAATCCATTAACATTGACATGTCCAAACGATCACCAAATAAAAACCTTTCAAGCACCATCCCAATTCATCGGATTTCAGATAAATCTTCCAAAACCCATTTCCCCTTGCGCATCTTTATGTTCAGGAAAATCTCCAAGTATTTTTCCTCCGTTAGCTTAGCAAGCGATTTCAACATATGCGACAAATTGTCGACAGGCTCAGCTTCGAAGTAGTCTAGTTCAACCATGAAAAAGAACCACATTAACATAACACAAATTCATTAATACTAAGTAACATACAATGCTCATTCTGTAAAAACAACTCACGTGGTGGGGTGAAAACATTGTATGCATAAATTCCACTATGTAGATTTCTAAACCCTCTAATTTACTTCTATATTCCTCCTATCTTGGTAATATAACTGCTTCTCGTTTTCACTCCATGAATTCGAACAGAATGAGTGAGTTTTTCTTGAGAGGGAATGCATCAATAAACTCAATTATATTTGGATCATTAAGCTCTTTGAGCAGTGCTGTCTGCTCTGTTGACTTTGAAAAAAAATAGAAATTTGTCATCTGGAATTTGGCATGTTTCATTTGAGAAAAGAAAAGAAAAATTAGTAATCTTGCAAGATTATTATTTTCCCTTCACTAGAGAAGAATTGCAGCTCTTCACCCATCTTTATATGAACTCAACGTACAAGAAAATCTGGGCATAATAATCTCACACACAAAAAAGGCTAAAGCGAATCAACACTTTCGACAACCAATTAGACTACCTACAATCAAGTACACAATCAAAACCCAAAAACAAAAGCGTAAAAAAAAAGGAAGGAAAATCGCATATATTGCCGTTTTTCTACTTACCCAACACGAAGGAGGTAGTTCGGTGGTGTCTATTGACGCCGGAGGGGGTCTGGGGGTGTAACGATGGTTGTTCATCGTCGTCGGGAAATTTGAAGTCGCGTCGTTTGTGGCCGCTCAGATTTGGGGACGAATGCGTAGAGATAATGGGCGGGTTTGGGTGAAAAGAAATACCAGCAATTAGTGTTCCCGCTTTTCCCTTGCCACGTCAGCAATTTTAAAATGTTGTCAAACATGCTGTGAAGTAATGCTGTAAATGTAGCATTATTGAAAAGAAATTGGACCAAATCTGAATCATGGTTTTATAGTCAAAATATTGGAAAGAAATATTAAAAAATAATACATTAATGATATATGTGTGTTGGCATGACGTTATAGTGGCGCGTTATGAACAGTAGCAATGAAGTTCCCTCTTTTAAGATTGTAGGGGTTTATATTTTTTGATTTTCAGATTTTCTTTATTTATTTAACTAAAATAAGAACATTTTAATTTTATATCAAAATTTTAACCTTTTAAAATGTTGAATTAATTCAATATTAAATAAGCAATTTCAATAAAATATTAAAAATTCAATAAAGTTTAAATATTAAAAAGACCAAATTTTGAACTTGTTCAATTATTCATTACTTCCATGTACTACATTTTACTTAAAGTATAGAGATAGCAAAAAAAAATCCAAGAATACAACTTGAATTGTCAAAAGGAAACACCAAAAACTTCAATCCTTCCATTAATGCTAGAAAACAAATGCAAAATAAATTTTACTACGATTATAGACAACACTTTTGAATTTATTCGCATAATTTTCTGCAACTACTTTGTTTGTTAAGAAGAGTTTTTAAAGAAAATGGAACCGTTTCTTTAAGAAGCCTTTTTACAAAAAGTTACAACTTTCTTAAATTGGACTAAAATTTAAATATCGAATGTTTAACCCTAATCTCAATTCCCTGAAAATCAGGGTTCGAAGTGGAGAAATTTATAATTTTTGGTTCGAAGTTATTGAACTCGCAAAAAAATAGAGAAAGAAAGAACGAAAAGGTTTGTGTAGGGTTGGGCCAATGGTGACATAGCTCCCTCTTCATCCAATGGCTCAAGGCTTAGACAGTGGATGTGTCGCATCGTCAATCCAAGGCATCAAGGAGTGACCCAACCCACAATCCCGCCAAATGAGCCTCTTACTCGTTTGGCCCCTATTCTCCTTCTCATTTTTTTCTCTCTCTTATTTTCAACTACACAATCTTCTATAAAATAATATTACCCACAAATCAAAAACTTTTCATCTTTTTCAACTGCGCATTTTTAAAAAAAATACTATTTCATTCATTAAAATTCGAAAAGAATGGGGCCAAACGGACTGTTAAGTCTTAGGCAGTTGAGGTCCAACTCAATGAGAGTGATATTCTTTGACACCTTGTGCAGCGTGTAAAATGAAAGATTCGCATCCGTGTAATCCAGTCATATTACTGCCTAGGACGGTGTATAGATTTCACATGCCTATAATGGCTAGTATTTATCATCATCAAGTTAACATGTTAGTCGTATGGTTGTGGCTACATGTCAAGCATTCAAGAGACCCCGTCCACAATCCTCGAGTATAAATACCTACTTTAAGTATCATTTGAAAGGTACTGAGGTCATCTCCAATTTTGCACCCAAATTTGCACCATACTAAAATTCATCTCCAACCATTACACCAAAAACTTACACCAAATGAATAGTTTTTAATCATTTTCTTCTCTTTTTTTATTCTTGATAATTTATTTATTTGAAGTGTTATTTATTTATTTATTTCACAAATACATAAATTACTAAATAAATAAGTACGTTAAACTAAGGAAAATATTAAATTCATTAATATAAATAAAAAACACATTACAATTAGTGAAAACAATACAAAAACGAAAATATTAAATCATGTCATTAAAAAATAGAGCAATTGCATTTCGAATTTGGATATTATGATATTATAAAGTCGAAATATCAATGCAATTTAATTCTTGGAATTTGTATGTTCTTCCCACAAATGATCGATTAATACATTTCGAATTTAGATTAATGTATGTATATTGTTGTTTAATATTTTTCATGTTAACTTTAAATAATCGTGTTTATTATATTTTAATTTTTTTGTATTCATTTTTAATTAACTCATTAATTATTATTTTTTACATTTAAATTTTATTTTAAATGTAAATAATAATAATTTATTGTATTCAAAAATATATAGCACAAATGATACAAATACCGTTGATCAATTTATTTGGAAAATGAAAATAAAGGATGTTATATCCATAATTACATGGCATACGCGTTACGGAGGGGGTCCCACATTAGTCGACAGGGCATTGCTTATTTGACAGTTCATATTTCAAGTCCGACTCGTATATAAATATACGACTTCGATTTGGGGGACTATTGTTATACATATAAATTATTTCACATTAAGCCTTTCTTTTGGACTTGGCTTAGACTCGGCCCATGACCCGCTTGGCTCATTTCATTTCATTTCTCTATATATACGAGTTTCACTTCACAATTAAGGTAAGCATTCTAAACTCGAACCAAACCCCCTCTCCCATCTCTTGCACTCTTTATTTTATTTTTGTCCGCCTGTTGAGTTGACCATTGGAGTGCAAACGGTCGCCGGACCTTTTTCTCGACCGGCGCCCTTTGCCTCTAATGGGGTGTTCCATGTACAAGTGTGGAGAGGATGAGGTCGGAATTCTGTTGACAATATTTTTTGGGGTCAACAGATTGGCACTGTCTGTGAGAATCGTTACATTAACCATGTTATACTATATACAAAAAGCCACCGAAAAATTCTATTTTTTCGGTCAATTTTTCTACTGAAAAAAGGCAAATACAGCAAACGTAGCTTCTTCAATTTAAAAAAAAAAAAAAAAAAAAAAAAAAAAAAGGATGAGAGAACACTAACAGGATGAACTTTTGGTCTCGATCCTAAGAAAAAATAAAAATAAAAATATGAATGTCCATTGATCAGCTTGGATTTCAGATTGGAGAAAAAATGGGAAAGCCCCGATTCGACTTTCTATCACTCAACTGATTGCAACTAAGCTTTGCTTCCACTAGCTGCAATATTTATGAAACAACCTCACCACTCTTCTACCTCCAATCATGGTTGGAAGATCCAAAGATACCACTAATCAGATATATAAAATAATCGTCGAAGTGGATATAGAAGAGAAGAAATAAGTTGCATTTTTTGGTCCTTAGCTACTGTTGAGACCTCCCGCATCCGACGTTCCTCAATTCCATGAATGTGTCACTCCAGTAAGTTTTCTAGAATTTTAATCAATCCTTAAATCATGTTGCTATGAAAATGATTTAACCCATGAATCTATGTGCAACTTGGTTGATGAAACGTTGCAACCTTCATCGCCATTGAGATTATTGCATGGCGCACTACGCTTTCCAATGACCATTGACCGTGAAACTCGGTGGTAGGAAATACGAACCACAGTGATTGTTCTTGCCATGTCTAGTGCCGACGATGGGAAATATGGGCCCAATTGTTCTTGGTATGTCTATTGTGTCTGCCATTAAATGTTGATAAACAAGACAGTGTTGGTAGCCTGTGTAGACTAAATTTGGTTGTCATTACAGTTGTATGGTAGACTGTGCATTGATTGATTAAACCAGCTTTTGAAGGCAAGTGTCAGGAGCTATTTAGGGATGTCAAACGGCTCGACCGCTCGGCTCGTCAAAACTCGGCTCGTGGGCGGCTGACGAGCCTGAGCTCGAGCTGAGCAAAGGCTCAATCCCACAAGTCGAGCCTTCTCGACTCGTGAGCTCGTTAAAAAATATGATTTTTTTAAATGTTCAAAATGTGCAAATTTACCAAAAAAATTAAAAAAATCACGAGCTCATGAGCTGCTCGTGGCTCGTGAGCCAAGCCGAGCTCGCCCCTCATCAACGAGCCACGAGCTCGGCTCACGACGAACCCGAGTCGAGCTCGTGGGTTAAAGAGCCGAGCCAACTCGGCTTGGCCCATTGCCATCACTAGAGCTATTTGCCAAATAAAAAGACTAGATGACTATTTTGGATTTTTAGTTGGGTTGTTGGGCATGTGGACTTTTATCATGTCAATCTTGTTTGGTAAAATCAATCAGTTAATGGCTTCAATTAAGGTTGAAAACAGTGCAGTTCAGTTTGGGCTTCATTGGAATTGGACCTGGGATTTATTTTGGGAAAAAATCATATATACTCTACTTTGAGAATCTACTTTCAATACTGATAAACTTGAGGATTACTTTCAAAATTCAAGCCGTAAATAAAAGATGGTAATATTTTAATTAAATTTATTATGAATTAATTAAGGGATACTGAAATAGATATATTTTACAATCAAATTCCATCTCTCCATTCAAGTGGAAAAAACCTCGTCCGAAATTATCTCCTAATTCCTCTAACCTCTCTTAAGTTTTTCCTCTCTTCACCCTATTAAATTTCATGGATAATGTTGCTTCTTAATTCCGATGTAAAAAATTTTAATTTACTTAGTGGAGTCAATGGTAAATTTACCAGCCCCAGCCTCGTATATAGGGTGGGAAGAGGTGGTGGTTTCCGACGAGAACGTAAGACGACAGGTCCATTATTATTTAAAGCAGAACGAAAGTGGTTGTCCAGATTTGGTCGTCGTCAGGAAGGAGAAGTGCCCAAAGCAGTTGTATTATTATGGGATTAGAGATAAGAAATTATTTTCGTCCTTGAAGTATGCCACTATTTAGCAACAAAGGATTCCAACGTCGAACATCTAAATCTTACAGATAAAACACCAAATTGTTCAACAACAAAGCCATGGTCGTCTCACACTCAGTGTGTGTCTACTATGTGTGCGTGAAAATGATGCAGAAAGTGAGTGTGTGCATGGTCTGTTGTTTTTGAATAGTGTGACAGGTGAGGGAGAAATGTAAAGGATTTAGTTTTATTCTTTATATTTTATTTTATTTGTTTTAAAATGTTAAAAATTAGATCTGCTTATAATTGTTTGTTGGAAAGTGCAATCTTTCATTTTTTTTTGAAATTCGATTTAGGGGAGTTTTAAAATGGAATTTTGAGTACAATTTCCTAATTTTTTGTGTACTTACAAAGACAAGATTTTTTGTAATCGATTTTTTTCTGTATAAATTCTTAAAAAATATTTTTCCTTAGTTAAAGATGTATTCTGGGAGCTATAATAAAATATATCTTGTTGTTACGTGTTATCAATGTGACATGTGACATATAACATGTGACTTGGGAGTTGTAACTAAATATTTGTTTAGTTGTAACCTGTGATTAACGACATGTGACTAGTAACCTCGGAATTGTAATCAAATATGGGCATGTTTGGGAGCGATTTTTCCTCCAAAAAAATTGATTTTTTGACCGTTATTTCACTATTCCAACCGTCATATTTGACTTTTTCTCTCACAGGTGGACCCCACTTTTCTCCTAACGATCAAAAAATCAATTCTCAAAAACACTCTCAAACAGGCTCTATATGTCTAGTTGTATCCTGAAAGCTGTAACCAAATATATGTCTTATTGTGACCTTCTACCAATGCAGAATGTGACTTGTTACCCGTGATGAGTGACCAATGACATATGACTCGTAAACAGTCACTCGAGAGCTGTAATAAGACATATGTGTAGTTGTGACCTGTTTCTTATCTGTCAAAATTTCTTAAATTAATTGGTCACGATTTATTTTCCCGATCATCCAAGTGTCGCCTGATCAAAAAAAAGTTCTAAATCTTTTCTTCTCTTCTGTTCTGTGCCTGATCAAAAAAAAGTTCTAAATATTTTCTTCTCTTCTGTTCTGTTGGTACTTGTTTAATCACAAATAACAAATTTTATAGGTCACTATTTATTTCATGATCACAAATTGGTCATAAGTTATTTTTCGATTATAATTTATCAAATTAATTGATCACAACTTATTTCTTGATCATAAATCACAAATTTTATAGGTCACAAATTATCAAATTAATTGGTTACTACTTCTTTTTCGATCACGAAAATATAAATTGTCACAATTACAAATTGTTACAAATCACGCGATTTTATGTCAAATGTTATTCATTGGTCAAAATTTATTCATTTTACTAATCACAATTATCTAATAGTTGGTCACAAACACTTGTTATCCGATTTATTCCTCCCTGTACCCACTCCTACCAGCACCAGCACCAGCACCAGCATCATCATAATTGCTTTCAAACCACCACCAACTCAATCACAACCACCATCACCATCACTATTTCCATCTCTCCATCAAATCCTCCACCACCTCCAACCCAACGTCACCAACTGCACCTCAAATGCCGCATCCACTACTTGACTACACCACCAAATGATTCACAAACACAATTTTGTTCGCTAAAATTTTTTCTACAATCGCAACCACCACAGTGCCATAACCTGCATCACCACTATTGCATCCTCAATCACAACCACCATCACCACCTCTACAATAAGAAATGAGAATATCTACAAAGAAGAGAAAGCCCAAACGAAGAAAATGAAGCCCAAAGCAAATCTACGAAGAAGACAAAAAGGGAATTTGTGGTTTTGCGCTTCACAGAAGCTTCATTTCCAAATCTCATCTCAGCACATTCATTCCCTTTCAAATTTCAGCATAATAGAAAAGTCCTAAAATTAGTAAACCATTGCATCAATGGCGGTGAGAATATGTGCGTGTGTGTGAGAGAGATCTAGGTTTTGAAGATTGTGAAATCAGTTAATCAACCTGAAAATCCCGATTTATTTACTAATCCTACTCTATTTGACAATATAATTTAAATAAAATTAAAATATATTTTTTACGTAAATAAAAATATAATTAACACATGATGTTTGAATAAAATTAGTTAAAACTTGATTAATGATAATATAATTTTAAATCCATGTATTTGGAAAAAATTTGTTGTCTTGATCTCTCTCATTAAAAGGCACTTTTGACTATCATCTCTATTATTCGAGGCAAGTTCTAAGACCTCGCATCTTTGAAGGCTTTATTCATCATCGCAATTGTTCAGGACGAGCCCAAGCTCATGAATTCCTTATTTATTGAAGACAAGCCTAGCTAATGAATCTCTTATTTATTGAAGGCGAGTCCTGGCTCGTGGATATCTTATCATCAAAGCATCTCTTGGAGACCTTGTTCTTTGAATAAATGAAGAGGCAGTATTTTGGAGACCTCGTTCCTTAAATAAAGGAAGGGGCAATATTCTTGAAGTCCTCATTCTTGGAATAAAAGAAGAGGCATATCTTGTGGGATCCTTGTTCCTTGAAAAAGGAAGGGGCAAATCGTCAAACGTGTTTGCCCTTGAAAAAAGAGCATTTCATGGCTTGACGAGATTATTCCTCGCCTCGAACTATTGTTGAGCTTAGCTGTAAGACCTCATTTGTCCAAGGCCACATATAAGACTCCGATAGTTTGAGAGTTATTCGTGAGATGTCCATTCCCCAGTTTGCCAGATGATGCCACATGTTTATCACTGGCTTCGCGAGATGTTTATTCTTCGCCTCTCACTACCGTTGAGCTTAGCTGTAAGACCTCATTTGTCCGAGATCACTTATAAGACTCTAATAGTTTGAGAGTTATTCGCGGGATGTCCGTTCCTCGCTTTGCCAAATGTTTAACACTGGCTTCGCGAGATGTTTATTCCTCGTCTTTCACTACCATCGAGCTTAGCTGTAAGACCTCGTTTGTCCGAGGCCGCTTATAAGACTGCGATAGTGTTAGAGTTACTCGTAGGATGTTCACTACCCCTTCGCCAGATGTTTATCTCTAGCTTCACGAGATGTTTATTCCTCGTCTTTCACTACCGTTGAGCTTAGCTGTAAGACCTCATCTGTTCGAGATCGCTTATAAGACTCCGATAGTTTAAGAGTTATTCGAGGGATGTCTATTCCCCGCCTCTCATTATCGTTGAGTTTAGCTGTAAGACCTCGTCTGTCCGAGGTCACTTATAAGACTCCGATAGTTTGACAGTTATTTGCGAGATGTCCATTTATCACCTCGTCAAGTACTTAGTCCTAACTTCGCAAGATGATTATCTCGTGCTCTTCACTACTTGCCTATATCTTTTCCATTGTTTCAAATGTGGAGTAAATCGTCATGATTAATTGAGATTAAAATAGTAGCTTATGCGTACATCTCAAAATAAATATTATGGATATTTAAGAGGCACCAATCAGACAACATACATTACATGATCTATGTTTTAATCCTTGAAAAGCATATATTTTGGTGTTATCAATGCTCATGCTTATGCTATGATTATATGGTTATAAATTACAATAACTTTTGGTTCACACTCATTAAGGGCTCGATCCAAAGCCTTGCCCCGCGCAAGCATCTAAGTCTTGTCTCGCGCAAGCACCATCTAAGCCTTGTCCCACGCAAGCACTACCTAAGCCTGGCCCCATGCAAGCACCTAAGCCTTGCCTCAAGCAAGCACTTAGGCATTGCCCCGCGCTAGCATCTAATCCTTATCCCGCACAAGCACTATCTAATCTTTGTCTTGTCAGCCTCTACATCGTTATCAGTATAGCTATTCAGTTCAGAGTCAATCTCTACATCCGTATCAATACATCTGTTTATGTTCAGTTCAAAGTCTGCCTCTGCATCCGTATTAGTACAACTGTTCAGTTCAGAGTCAGCATCTGCATCTGCATCTGCATCCGTATTAGTACAGCCGTTCAGTTTAGAGTGGGCCTCTACATCCATATTAGTACAGTTGCTCAATTCCAAGTCGGCCTCTGCATTAGTATCAGTATAGTTACTTATATTTAGAGCATCCTTCTACAACTAATGTCTAGAGCATCGCCTCTGCAACTTATGTCCAGAACATTGCTTCAGCTGCTTATATCTACAATCTCATATTTATATTAGCTTCATCACAGTGGCTTATACGTCAAGTCCGACCCATATATAGATATACAACTCAATCTTGGGGCGACTATTGTGGTAATACATCTTAGTGTCACTACATATCACTGCTAGCTTATGCATTATATTATTGCTTCCAAACACGAATGTCATATAACTGCTAGCATGTCAATTCATTATTTTCATTACAGACAGTACGTATGACATGTTATCATCATTTTTATTTTATTATCGACATCATGCCACTAGTTTCACTATAGCATTACTAATATTCTGAGCTGTGTGAGCATATAATTTATTTGATGCATGGCAGTCCCTTTGCGCATATCATGGAGAAATGTGATATGTCATTAACCTTATAGTTATCTTATAGTTATAAGCATTTGGAAGGGCAAATGGACCCCAAACTTATTTGGTATATGTGCTGTGGATATATTGTATTGTATTATAGGATTGGTTTTGTCCATATTACAGAGGAGATGCTGCTAAAATACTGATAAAATATATGTAGTATCTATCTTTTGAGGCAATTCGTAAGTCCTCGCTTATTTGGGCTCGCACAAATATTTTCTGAGGCAGTTCGTAAGTCCTCACTTATCGGAGCAACTTATATTCTCAAGGCAATTCGTAAGTCCTCATTTATTTGATATCGATGCATATTTTCAAGGCAATTTGTAAGTCCTCGCTTATTAGAACTACCCATATTTTTGAGGCAATCTATAAGACCTCGCTTATTTGACAGCTTATATCTCGAAGTCCGACTCGCACATTGATATACGACTCAGACTTGGGGACTATTGTTATATTTATAATTACGTGGCATACGCATTACGGAGGAGGTCCCACTTTAGCCGACAGGACATTGCTTATTTGACAGTTCATATTTCAAGTCCGACTCGCATATAAATATATGACTCAGACTTGGGGGACTATTGTTATACATAAAATTATTTCACATTGGGCCTTTCTTTTGGACTTGGCTCAGACTCGGCCCACGACCCGCTTGGCCCATTTCATTTAATTTCTCTATATATACGAGCTTCACTTCACAATTAAGGTAAGCATTCTAAACTCGAACTAAACCCCCTTTCCCATCTCTTGCACTCTTTTTTTTTTCATCCAGCTGTTGACTTGACGTCGGAGTGCAAACAGTTCTCGAATCTTTTTCTCGACTGGCGCCCTTTGCGCCTCTAACAAGGTGTTCTATGTGCAGGTGTAGAGGGGATGAGGTCGGAATTCTGTTGGCAACATTTTTTGGGGGCTACAAATGATAAAAATGACTTTTGACCCTTTGCACTAGGGTTGGACAAAATTTCCGAATCCAACCGAACCGAACCTGAGAGTTCTTCTCAATTTAAATACCCGAATGGGTATTTGAATCGAAAATCGACGAGTATGGTTCAATTCTCGGTTCTAGGTTAAGATCCGAAGAACCGAATCTCTCTAATTTTTTTAATTAATTTATTTTAAATAAGCAAAATTATTTTATTTTTTCTAAATAAATTTGTTAACTAGTTTATTTAGTTCAAACAAAAAAATATGATTTTCCTATTTCTAATTTTCAGTTCAAAGTCAACTTAATCAAATTGACTTCAATTTTATCCAAATTTGTTACTCTACCGTAGTGTCGTTTTTATTGAAGAAATTTGAATTAAAGTTCTACAACGTCTCTCTTAATTATTTTGAACTCGCTATCTTTTTCTTCCTGTGATTTTAATAATCTAATTTATAAAAAACTCAGCAAAGAGAGACGTAAAAGACACATTAGATTGGACTACGTTATTTTGTAAGAGTTAAGATTGAACATATCATTAATTAAATTAATGTAACTTTGTATATATTAAAAAATTTAATTATAATACGGAACCGAATGAAACCGAACCGTTCACAGTTCCATAATTAAATTTGGACCCGACGGTTCCACTTACTAAATATCCGAAAATTTTGGATCGACTCGGTTCTCGTTAGAATCGAATCGAATCGGACCATGTCCAGCCCTACTTTGCACCAACATTGTGTAAAGTTTGGTGTTGCATTAGAGTTTTTTTGCACTAATTTTTGGTGTTTTGGGAAGAGCATTGGAGATGGCCTGAGATGTATCAAAACCAAACTCCTATACTCTCTTTATTTGTATTTATCTCACACTCAAATATAGTATGTCATTTGAATTGTGCATCAGAGAGCATACAACTGTTGCACCTCTCCTCTGGAGTGACATATATGCCTTCTAATCAAGACCGGCTTTCGCCCAAGGTAAACTAGACCATTGCCTTGGGCCTCATAATTTTGAGGACCTCTCCAAAAAAAAATGAAAAAAAGAAAGAAAAGGTGCCTCAAAAAGCTATCTCCAATTTTAGATTTTTTGATGATCTTTCCAAATAATATAGATTTCTGGCATCATTAAAACATATTTTAGATTTTTTACTTGATACTGATATAGAAACTTTTTCAAAACAAATTTGACCTTACTGCGAGGAAAGAAGATTTTGGCATCATTAAATTATTTTACTTTTGCATTTTTGTTAAATAAGAAATATACCACTTTGACAAAGGAAATCAAAATTAGGAACAATTTCCTTTCAGTCACAAAATTGCACCTATTATCTTACTTCACGGTACACAAAATGAGAAGAGATAAATTTTTTTATATATTCTCTATGTTAGTAAGAAATATTTAATTTAATAAATGAATTTTACATTTGCGTTCTTATATTTAATTCCTCAATGAACATTTGATAACTCAAATGTGTGTACCAATTTCTTTTGCATCTCAAAATGTGAGAATGTTAAATATTCTACTAGTAAAATCTCTCGAGTTGTGAGAAGGGATTTACGTTGCTATTCTATCTCTTGAATTGCATGGAATCTTCAATTTAATATAGAAATATTATTTGGTTAAATATTTAAGCAGTGTTACGATCATTATGAGGGCATCAGAAAAAAATTAATCACCTAAACCTCCAAATTTTCAGGGCCGGCCTGTTTCTAATGCAAATATCCAAATGTGCAGATAACATACCTATGAACGAGAGATGTGGTTGAAAAAACATGCATATTAATGAGAGAGAAGTTGAAATCTGTTGACACCCAGATCCCACCAAATTCAGAAGTCAACAATAAGTATTATTTTATCCTATTCAATTCAAGTAATGGATACTCAATTAATTTTATAAATTTTACATAGTAGTGGCTTATTCATGGAGTACTCCAGAGGAATAGAAAAGATTGAGTATGGCAATTTGTGTGGGATTAATCGAGAACCAGATACATCGAAAGAGGTATCGCTGCTCCTGTGTGGCAACCAATGGTTCCATGGCTTTGATGAACTAGTTTAATCCAGACATAAATACTAGACCTTTCTACCTCAAATAAGTGAATACGTCAATGATATGTTTTTGGTTACATTAATGAACACTGAGACGAAGCTATAGACTCGCGACATTCAGTCATTAATGTACACAATCTCCTTCAAGTATGAATCAAAAAGTGATCATGAGTAAGCCAGATACTTGATATCCGGTGACAACAAATAAGAATATGGCATATGAAGTGTAATTGTTTAATTTATGACTTTACTCTCCTACTTTAAGAGGGACAAGTCAATTCTGTGATTAATAAAATAATACTAGCCTGGTTTATTTATAAATAAATAAAATCTGGAGACCCTGAGGGCCAGACACGAGCTTAACTGCATAAGCAAAACTCCATTCAAGTTTACTAGCATTCCATTTCTCATAGAAAATATCAAACCCTTAACATTGACCCCAAACAGGATAGTAACGATAGTTTGGTTTACCAAATACTCCCTGCCAGCATATGAAAATCAAGTCATATTACAACTTAACCAGACCACAATCTTAAACCTAAACAGGAAATTAAATGGACAGCAAAATGCTCAAAACTAGAATCAACCCTAAAAATCCTGGGGTAATGCCTTTGCACCCTGATTGTTCTACTCTCACATCATCTACTACAGGACCACATAAAGAGCTCATGTCATCAGTTCTTGTGCTGTAATAAACACTGTAGAATGCGACTCGTGTTCTCTGGGCCTTGGCTGTGAAGTTAAGATTAGCTGTCTGAAATGTAGAGTTGGAATCTGGAGTGTAATGGATGTTTTGGGCTTGATCACCAGCAAAGGCCATGATGGCTAGTGGTCGCTTGCAGGAGTCTCCGGCATGGCCTAATGAAAACGTCAATCTGTAAGGTTTATTAGGCTTGGTTTCGACCATTTGTGAGATAATTCCTTCCTTTCCAGAAAGCAATTCAACAGCTCGTTTGCTTCCCGGGACAGAGAAGTGGTATGAGTCAATGTAGCGGATGGCTCTGTTTGATTCAACTATCCAACCAGGCAATGAGGACCTCTCCTCATCCAGATTGGTGGGAAGTAAAACACCAAGTGAAGCATTTCTGAACATCCAAGGGCCTTCTTCGAAATCACCATTAACAACTGCATTATCTGATTATGTTGAAAACATAACAACTGATTAGCAAGCTAAAATTATTAATGAACTTTTGAGGAAAAACAAAGGAGATCATATGCTTAACTTTCGAATGATAGGTGCTCTCAATGAAGAAAATCATGGCAGAATGAATAACTATTGTACAGTTCATGCTTATTGATCCTCATCGCACACACTTAAGTTTTTGGCTTAAGCAAATGGTATTTAAAAATCTTAGGAGATTATTGTCTGTTCGACAATAAGAGGGAACTGAACTTTCAGGAAAAGGACTTTCTGATCGCACACACCTAAGTTTTTGGCTTAAACAAATGGCATTTAAAAATCTTAGGAGATTATTGTCTGTTCGAAAATAAGAGGGAACTGAACTTTGAGGAAAAGGACTTTCTTTTCAAGAGTGAAAAAAGAACTACTTCAAACAATTATATAAAAATTTGACAGTAATCAATCGTCTAGCTGATGTATAAGGTTTTAAAGGTTTTTTCTTCTTTCTTTTGTGGGTTAATGGAGAAATTTATCACATGAAACCCTACTGTAATTTTGTTGGTGGAGCACATTTGGCTAAGCTTAAGGAAAAAGCAAAACTCCTGTTTCAGTAGCTTTTTTCCAAACAGCGTGAACGTGTAAATTTACTTTTCAACTTAGATCAACAAAAGTAGTTTATTTTAAAAGTTACTTTGTTTCCTCAGAAGTAAATTAAGCAAACTTTTTAAGCTTAGGCAAACATGCTCTTAGCACACAAGCATCCAATGCTTCCAATATCCATAGTGTCGTCAATGGCAAAGAATGGGGGGCCTCATATATATCTTTTCCCTCTTCTATTAGTTCAACATCATAGCAAACATGATTTGATTGAAGGATGAATGGTAAAAAGTAAAGAACTGTATTTTAAAGTTCAAAAAACATACAGAACTCTAACCTTTAGCGTTATCGGGTACGAAAAGCTTCTTTATAGCGATATTGTCAATGATGGGTCCACAAGTGGGATCATCCTCCATACCAGGATTTCTAAACACCACCCACACATTATCCTCCTCTGCCTGAAAGGCCCACGCGTATGAATCCCAGCCCTGAATGCTGTAAAGAGTCTGCAAATCAATGTTTTGCGACACCGGCGGGACCGAAACGTTAAGCGACTCTAATTGGGCGCAAGTTCGAGCTGCGCTGAATGTGATCGAGTACAGCGAACCTTTTTCGACGGCGATTTCTTGGCTAATTTCGGCGTCGTTACCGAGCCGCACAGCATGTGCACCCTGCGGTACGATGAGGATCATTCCGCCCTGTTTTTGGCCTGATTCGACTAGTTCGACTGTGCCGTTGGATTTCCAGCTGGGGATTGTTGCCACGCCCTCGGAAAGTAAGGCTTCTGAAGAGAATCCTCTTGGTGGAGTGGCCTCGAAATCGCCATTGGGAAGTAAGCCTGCAAAAATGTTACGCGATGGTGATGAATATGAGGGAAATTAATCAATGTTTCAAAAAATGGTGAAAAGTAAAAAGTAAAATTATGAGCATTGTTTAAAAGTAAAATTAATTATTTTTTTCAACTTCAATAGTTTACAAAATTATTTATTTACTCATAAATAATCGTTTTAAGCTTAACCAATCCAACAATGAGGTACAAGAACTCAATTAAAATTTTATAGTCACCATCTTCAAAACACATTGTAAATCATCAACACACACTGCGTAAGCCTAATTTATTGATCTATAAGTTTTTTTCCCCTCATTTAGATGGCAACACAAACTGGTTTATGCATGTTTTGCGAACCTATATAATCAAGCATGACATTGCTCGACTATAGAAAAGGGTTAGTGGACGATACAATCTATGCTCACAGTGTTTTTCCCGTGCCAAATCTAAGCAACCTTTTACATTTTAACACCATTAGATAAATTCTACATATTATTTAGAAGTGAACTATGTTTATTTTTACCAAAAAGAAAAATTTAATAATAATAAAGAAATGGGGCAAATCCTAGAGAACCCATAAAATTTTCATGAACACCCACTTGAAAATTTGTCACATGAAGTCCTCATTTGGTAATAATTTTTCACCCAAAAAAATTAATTTTTTGACAATTATATTCAACCATTATTTTTTATTTTTTCACTTACAGGTGAGATCAACTCTTCGCTCTTACGATCAGAAAATCAATTTTCATAATCACTATCGAATATGTCCGAAATGAAGTCCTCATTTGCCTCTATTAAAATTATAATTTATTTTTTATTTATGCATTCTTAAAAATATATTGTTTTAAAAATTATAATTTCAAATAATGGTAGCTACATTCATGACTAGACGAGAAGCAATGGGCCAAAAAGACAAGTTGGCCCCCATCCCAACACAACTTTAGGCAAGTTCAAGAAGCCGCGTTGAACTACTGTGGTAATATTGACCTATGAGAAAAGAGACAAAATCATTTTCCAAAGGAATTTACACGCACAACAATTTTTTATTTTATCTTGAAAAGAATAAAAATGGGCGTTCAAAGGAATACTTAGCCCTGTTTGAGCCACATTAATGTAAAAATGGAAATGAAAAATATTCGTTCGAAAAATATTCGTAGCGAATCTCACACAAAAGTTAAAAAGTAAAATATGACGACTTAATTGATAAATAACGATTATATTTTTCAATTTAAAGAGCAAATAAAGAAAAACAAACTGGAGCTTAATCTATGTTTGACGTCCATTGTATATCCAATTTTTAGAAAAATTATAGACGTTACACAGTGAATGTGTCAGGGTAAGGCAAAAAACTTTTTGGCTTGTTGAAGTAAAATTACCAATTTGCCCCTACACATAAATTCATTCTATTTGAAGTAATGACAATTTGGTAATTTGATCCCACTACAATCAATCTTTTTGCAAAGTTGGGTCCAACTGACAAACACAAACGGTCATATTTTGTATTAAAATTTGGGAAAAATAGCTACGAAACACACCCTTAATGACTAGTGGGCCAATAAAGTTGAATAAATGAAAACTACCATCATTTCTACTGCACCGCAATCAAGGTCTATAAATAAGAAAATGATTTGGATAGTTGTACACGGGCGGCTGTACACTACCCTCACATGAGGGGGAGTGTCCACGGCCAATAATCCATAAAGGACTTTATTATATATGCATCAACTTTTTACATAATGGATTATATAATGTTATATGTCATTTTATCATTTGTCAATTTAAAATATAATCAATTTTTTCATCTAATATTTTCCTTTCACATCATTTTATGTAATTTCTTATATACAAATTTTATATACAAATAGCATAATTCATAAAAAACGTGTGACCTCCTTTTGTGAGGGGAGTGTACATAAACATGCCAACACCCATATACATATAGCATGCTCAATAAGAAACTCCATTAAAGGCCTTGTTGAAATTTGAAAATCAATGCTTACCGTGGAAGACCAATTTATTTAGGGATGGATGCTGGAATTGAATTTCTTGAGTCGAAATCGGAGATTTTTGTTTGTTCCAGAAATTTCGGAGGGTTCTTGATTTTTTGAATCGAAATTGTGGATATCCAAATCTAGAATCGAATTTATCACTTTTCATAATTTTTTTTATTTTTAATAATTTATTCATGCCGATTCAATGAACCGTCCAAGAAATAGCAAGTTTGTAAAACCAAAATAATAATAATAATAATAATAATAATATTTATTAGTATAGAAATAAATATATATTTGATGGCATATCTTATTTCTTTTATTTCAACTAGATATTGTATTGACATCTCACAAATTTATTTTATTTTTTTAAAAATGTTATAAGTAGAAATGAACCGAAACAAGAATTGATAGTTAGGGTTCAATTCCAAAAATTACATAGACTCAAATGATTTCATTTATAAAATACTCAAAATGTTGATACTCAGGTCAACCCAATGTCCAGACCTATTTAACTCCAACTTCATTACTTAGCCTCTGAGCTCTATTATTTCGAATTATAATATAAAGAATAGTAACTTTTTGAAAAATACGTGACAAATAAGAAAATAAAAATTTTTAGATTTACATGTAACATTATTTTACTAAAAAATATATAATAATAAGAAAAGAGAGAGAAAAAAAGAATTTTAATTTAACAAGGACAGACAGGGTTTTAGTGAATATGGAAAAGATTGGAATAACTCGAGATTTAGTCTCCATTTTTTAGAAATGAAAATGGGTGGAATAATATTTTTTTTAAAAATGAGTGGAAGAAAAAAAAGAATTTTTTTTCGATTTAAGTGTAATATTATTTTATAAAAAATTGTGTGGTTGAAAATATAATAGAAAAAAATGGAAGTTGAACATAGATCCATCAATATGATTCAATTACAACATAATGTTGACCAAGTTGAACAATTCATTTGCTAGGAAGTAAAATCTAAATTTTAATCTAAATCTAAGTTAACTATTAATTTTAGTCACATATTTTATATGATTCATAGATTTAGACCTCATATTTCATCATCTTTTATCAAAATTTACTAAAAATTTGATTTTAATTCCGATGTACAAAAGCTAAACTTCAAATTTTTAACTTATAATCACCTAGCAATGCTTATTAACAGATTTATGGCATGCCTAAGGCACACCATTGTAATAAGCAGACATGTAATTGGCAAGTTTTTAATTTATTTTATTCGCTAACTAAATAAGGTGTAAATTCATTAGAATTGAAACTAGTGGAGTGACTGTTAAGTTTCTCGGATCTCAAATACAGTGAAGAATGCGTAATAATTACTCTCAAATTTAGGAGCAGAAGTGTTCTAAAATCTATGTAAGCTTAATTAAAGTTGAAATGGAAAATAAGGAGAGAGAGAGAGAGAGAACATACCGTCTTCAACCAATGCGGTAGCTGATTGCGTCAGTAGAAGCAGAACAAATACAGGGAACCATTTGCATCTTGTTGAGCTCAAAACCATCTTCAATGCCGAAACTTCTCTCTCTCTCGCTGCGGGTGAGTGTGCGCGCGCGCGCGTGTGAAAGCAGTGAAAACAGAAGATCAGACTGAGATTAGTCGCAGAGAATGAGAGAGATAGAGGGAAAAGACACTGCAAGCGTCCTTTTATCCAAGATTCCTGCTGGCTGCTACTATTTGTTATTTTAACTCTTTCTTGCTTCAATCAATTATCCAAATTTACTGTTCTGCTTATTTGCTTTTATTATTACACGGGTGTCCTCATTTATTATTGAGCAAATACCTAAGAGCTTCAGCAGGGGAGCCCGGCTGTCTCACTTTCGACCCCCCTATATATTGTTCTAAAATGCATTTTTTTTCATAAAAATTGGAATCAAACACCCTTTAAGTTACATTTCATTTTTCTTTTTTATATTTCTAACTACACAATTTTTTATAAAATAATATTACGCATAAATCGAAATTTGTTCTTCTTTTTCAACCACTCATTTTTTAAGAAAAACGTCATTCCATCCATTTTCATTTCCAAAAAATGAGGGCCAAATGAGTGTTATAATCCTTGTTTTGTAAAAATTTATCAAACTTTTAAGAGTTGTACTCGGTATACATAATTTGTGTATATAAGATTATCCACACTCCACTTGAGGTGGGACCCATGTGAGGCGGGAGCCACCCAAGGGGTGTACATGTTTTATGTACACCAAAACTTATCTAACCTTTAAACTTGTTTATTTCATTAACTTTTATTAAAATTTGATAAAAATTTTATCAAACAAACCCTTAATGTTTTCTTCAATTTGACACTAGTGTCTTAACCAATGACGAATCAGAGTTTTACCTTTATATTTAAATGTCGGATAAAATAGGACTTCAACTCTATTAAGAGAAACTAAACTAGAACTAGGTTCAAAAGGCTAAGCCCTTGTTCAGACTTCATTTTATTCAAAATACATTTTTCTTTCTCATTTTTTTAATCATTCATTTTCAATAAAATAATATTATATGTAAATCCAAAATTTTTTAATCACATGTTTTTTTTTAAAAATCACTATTTCAAAATACTTTTTCCCTAAAAATACATTATAATGAAGTTCGAACAAGCGCTAAATTTATATTTTTTTGTTTTGTTTTAAAAGTCTAAATTTAGCTAAATAAATATAATTCTTTTAAGTTTTTTTATAGGAGATTGTTCAGTTCGTTATTCAGATACGTAAATATATTATGTGATAAATTGTGTGCGCTCAAACTATTATGAGGAATAAATTTCAGTATTGCATTTCAAATTCTGGTTAAGATACTTCAATAATGGGGGATTATATATATATTTTTTGAGTCATGCTTCTTGTACAATTTTTTTTACAACATAATTTACAATTCATGAGTTGGCAAACATCACATTTATTTATGGATAGAGCCAAACAACCCGCGAGGATGGCCGCACCAATGACCACGTGCTCACATGGATGCGTGGATCGTACTTGAATTAAATAATGACCGACCTCCCATGTGTATGTATGCGGCCATCCCCAATATCAAACACAATGTTCTTGTAGCACCTTTATTCATTTATTTGAAAAACTATTTTTTAAATCAAAAGTTAGAATTTTTTTAACACACTTATTATCAATCAAGTTGTGTATAAATATTGTACAAGTGACTTTATTTGAGTCCAATTGTTAATGAATTACACAAATTTCTTGGTATACCCGCTACACAGTTCACAAACCGGATTCCGTGTTTTCATTTCTAGGGAACATTGTTGGTCCACCGCCGCATTGGTTTTTTAATTATTGATCATGTGGCAAAGACAATTTGATTGAATATTGGCTTTTGGACTTTGATCGGTTGGATACGTATTTCACTATCGACGAGGCCGGAGCAAAGTCATAAGTTTCAACTTTGTTAAAGTAATATATTTTTAAGTAGAAATTATTAAAATAGTCAATTTTTAATTTTGTATTTACAAAAATATCATTTTTTTAAAGTCTTTGCAAGATTATCAATTTTGGATATTTTGCCCCTCTAAGATAATTTAAATATCCTACATGTCTTTCATTAAAAACTGATTTGACTAGATGAAAGAATAGTACAACAAATTTTAAAACATCATATCAAACGCTTTCGCCTCACTACTTATATACATACACGCGCGCGCGCGCATATTCTCTAAAAAGGTAAAAATTCTCTCTTCTCTCTCTCATTCTCTAAATCTAAACGGCTTAGTTTCCTCTCTCATTTCCTCTCGCTCAAGGCCGCAGATGATGCTAAAACCCTTCATTTTCTGCAGGCTTGAAGTTAAATTACCGTTAATCAGTCTAGGGCCGACGAAGATCACCATTAATCTCTTGAGATTTTCTTTTTTATTTTCTTTTGCATTTATTGCTCTCTTCTATTCGAATTTTTAAAATTTTGGGGTATTTATTTTTTTATTCTTCACAATTTTTTACCTAGATTGGTACAATATGTCTCATTTTTTCAATTTTTATTGTTTATTTTTTAGTTTTATGAAAACGTTAACATTATGGTTTATGTAAATTATCTATGAATTTATTTCTTATAATTATGTTTTTCACTTTTCTTTCATGTAAATAATAGTTATTGGTCATTATTAGGCAAATTAAGTTTGGGTTTAATTTTTGTGTTTGTGAAATGAGCCAAGATTGAACTGGTTATATTCTTGTCAACGTGCATAAATAAACTCGATTAAATGTGTCTTTATATGATTATTCAGGGTTATTTGAATGTTATTTTAGTGTTGGATCATTCTATTTTTCATTTTTGAAAATGTCTTTGCATTTACATATAAAACTTATGGCTGAGTATATAAAAAAAATGGTGCTATTTGAAGCTATAAGTATAACACATATCATTTTTGTTATAACTTGACCATTCATGTCTTGAAAAACCAATATGAATGTGAAATGTAAATGTCAATTCTGATAGTAATGAAATCATCTATCGAGATGAACTATCGTTCTCAACAGTTAGGTTCTGAAATTCTCAACAGTTGACCCACTTATCTCTACAGTTGGTTACATAAGTCAAATTTTGCTAAGCTTCTCTTCTACGTGTAATTTTAGGGGTTGAAATGTATAACATATCATCTGAGTACCATTATTACTTCATGAAATATAAAAATAACAATTATGAGTTCATCTGTAGAGATAAATTATCATTCTAGATAAAGAAGTGATTGACCAAAAAGGTGTTTGCCTGGACTACCAAAGGGTCCATCGGCTAACTAGATAAATGAAGGGATTAGTATATATTATCACTTTAATAGCTAGATGATAGTTTCAAAAATTTCAAATAAATATGTTCATATTGTATTTAACATTTACAAAAGAAATGGCTATAAGAGTAAAATATAAATAATTTGTAATTGCTAACCTCTCAAAATGGATGAAAAATGCAATAGAAATGTCTTCTTGATCAATGAAAATGAGAACGATGGAGAAAAGTTAGGGTTTGTAGTTTATGTTTCATTTTTAGATTTCTTTTACTCCTTTTTACTAACAAAAATTCATATTAATCAATAAAATGCACATTTATTCGTGTTTTATATATAAAAATTAAATCATCACATCAAATCAATAATTTTCCTTCAAATCAAGTATTAAATACTATTAAAAATATGTCATTAAGGGTAATTTGGACTTTTTTATCTCTCCAAAAAGTGACATTTTTGCTCACATAAAGTGAAAATGACAAATTTTGTGGAACTTCCATTTTTCGTGACATTTTTGTAAATTTCCCTATTTTTAACCTGAAATAGTTGTTTTTTTATAGGTTACTTATTTTGTTAGTTATCTATTTGGTAAAAATTAAAATGCAAATTTTAATTTAAGCCAAAATCAACATCGAATTTTAACTACATATTTTATGGGACCACAATTTTTTAACCACATATTTCATTAACTTTTTCAAATTTACTAAAATTCAAATTTTAATCAGTGACACAATTTTAAGAAGACTTTTGGTCCTAATAAAATTTACTTTCACCACACTTGGTATTTAACGAGACATTCATCTGACGAGACGAGACAAGTCATAAGTTAGTAGGTCTTGAGTATTCATTTTTTACTAGACAACGATGGTATTAGCTGGATGGGCCAAATCAGATCGTGTCAATTAAAGGCTTCATAGATTTTTTGTAGGCTCGAGCTTAATTCAATGGTTCATCTTGACCGAAATGTCTGTTTCACCATATACTCATAATTCCACTAAGTAACATAAACCCGAACCATAACCCTCTTAATCTACTTCATTTTCTTCCTAACTCGATCATATTACGGCATTATTGTCCGAGTTCTCAGGCATTTAAATTTTAGCATTTGACTTGGCTGTCACGATGCAAATGGGTGCCGGGGCTTTTTTTACAGACAACTTTCGTGTCTTAGCAGTGTCCTAGTGTGCAGGTATGTATGCATGGACATTGGAGGTGAGAGAGATGTATTGACAGTTAAATCATTCAGATTTTGAGGTCAATTTAAAAAATAGAAAGTAACTTAAACATGGTTGAGTGACATTTCATAAAAGTTGAAGTAGTAATTTTACAAGAACGTACAAGCAATCTATTTAGTTCTCATAAAAAGAGACATGATATTAAAGAGACTACAAAATCAGAGTCATGTAATTACCTCGTATTTACTTGGAATAAATTCGTAAATTGTCCAGTGCTTTTGATGATCCTAACTTTATTGGACATTAGCTTTTTAATTATTTCCTTTGAGTTTGGCCAAAATTCATACCTTCGTTCACCCTTTAACTTTAGTAGCTAGCACTACACGAGTTCAGATTTTTCTAAAGTAAAATTTTAGGGTACAAAGATAAAAGAATGCATGAAAGTCATTGGGATGAGCAAAATAGAAAGAAGACATATTTATTGGATAACGTGAACTAATATGGTTTTTGGAGTTTTGAAGAACCGAAACTTTAGTTGAATAATGGTAGGACTAATACGCTTGTTAATTGACCTATAAAGTTAATGCGTAATGTTATTCGTGAGCAGTGCTTATCGATAAATAGTGATTAGATATTAAGATATGTCTCTTGCCAAGTTTTTCTATCAAGAACGTGAGGGGTTTAAGTGATAAAAAATGGAAATAAAACGGGGCAATATCTCTTGACCGAATATTAGTGGCGCAAAATGTATTTGGCCTAATTTTTGAATAACATCGTAAAATTGGTAATGACTATTATTTGCACAAAAAGGAGTGACCTATTAATCTAGAGTTTAGATTATTAAGGTTGAACTCCAACCTTGAGAGCCTCTATCGCCCCGCCCCTATAATTTTGTGAGGGAGGTAAATTGCGGGATGTGCCCCAACAGGCCAGGGAACAAGAGCTGTATGTACGCTGCGCCTAGAAGGAGTGCAATTCCATGTATCAGGAATCGAACCCTCACACTACGACTGCCACCAAGGCGTGAGATAACCTCACTCCTGTCCTTTGCACTACTAAACTATACCCCGAGGGGCCAGAGTTTAGATTATTAGTTATGCACTTGTTTGAGACCCTTTTCGTTTGTTTGTTTTTTTTTTTTTAAAGTGTTTTGAAATAGTAATTTTTTTTTTAAAAATGTGTGATTGAAAAAAAATTTTGATTTATGTAAAATATTATTTTATTGAAGAATATGTGATTGAAAGAAGAAAAAGAAAAATATATTTTGATAAAAATGAGGTTGAAACAAGGGCTAGTCTCTATGTGAATAATATTATATTATTATTTGAAAAATTGATAATAATCACCTTCCATTTTTTGTAATAATTGGATTTTTAGTTCACCATTTTAATCACTGCATTTATTAATGAAACTATTTTTGTTAAAACTACAACTTTATCTCATGTTTAAAGAAACTAAAAATAAATAAATAACAAAAAGAGAAAATAATACCATTAGAGATGACAACGGACGCAAGATGAGAATGAGATCGGCAAAACCATTATTATCTCTCACCCATCTAGGATTTTTGAGAGATGGGATGAGACAGGCGAGATAAAAAATTCGCATTTTCTGTCCTGTTATTTTATTTTTTTAATATTGTTTATATTTTCTGATTTACGATTTTAATTGAAACCTTTAAAAATACAAAATTAGATTCGGGTTTGAGAACACAAGGCGGTATCACATTCCTCATACCTGACACGCTTACTGTTACGCCCCTCACCAAACCACTTCGGCACGTCAGGTTCGCTACTCTACGAGGCGCCACGTGTTCTTACGAAATGGTTCCGAAGCGATGTCAACCTCGGCCGAACTCCAAACTTGACGTGTTGTAAGGCACAGACATCACAAAGTATTTACTGAAGCGATCGAAGTGTCCCCTGATACTGAAGCGTCTGAGGTGCTTCCTTAACAAGTTCCCTCGCCGCTGGTTTCAAAAATATATTTGTGTCAAGATCCTCTCCCCCATGGATTGATGTGACTTCTCCATGGGTTTAGCTGATGTGACATATCAACTTTATGTCAACTCAACTCAAAATAATTAATTACCCGCTCACTCTAGACGTGACTGATTGAAGCCTTACACGGTCAGATGCATACATGTGTATACACATCCAACGGTGCTCCTCGTCTATAAATACCAAGGTTTGGTAAGAGACATATGTAATAAAATATACACAAAACTTAACTACCCACACAAGTATAATTTTCTTCTACCTAATCTTGCACAATTTTGATACTATTCCGATCATCGCCCACTGACTTGATATCGGAGTGTATGCGGCCGCCACCACCCTCACTGGTTCTGACCTTATGCTTCTAATTGTGTGTTATTGTGAGCAGGAAGAAACACGTGGAGTGACTCTCAATTGACCACGTGGAGGTCTAATTCGCGAGGTCAACACTTACCTTTGGGGTCAATGGTGAAAATTTTTACCATCCTAAAATAATATAAATTTTTTTCTTTTTTCTAAAAGGGTGAAATTGACGCACAAAAATAAAATACGAGAATTAAACTTCAATTCCATAAAGAACTAAAAATTGAGGAAATAAATAAATTTTTAAAATAAATTTTTAATCAAAGGGCAGGTGAAATTGTCAGTTGGTACTCGATTGCTAAAAAGATAAAACATAAGGGACTGAATCGGTAAAAATAATAAGTTGATAACCTATTTGCCACATTTTAAATAAGTTGCGACCCATAGTAACTTTTTATCGGCCAAACAACGATTATCAATTAAAATATGCATTTACATGGAATTTTAGTTCTCCCCGGAGAAATCAGACAGAGGAAGAGCGCCGTCGAAGAACATTGCAGCGATGGGTTCAACGGCCGCCCTTAAAGAACTACAGAGAGACCTTGAGAACAAAGCCAACGATCTCAGCAAACTCCAAAAAGGCATATTTTCCGTCACTCGCCCTCCCACTCAATAAACCCTAAAACGCACTGTGTGTGTGTGTGTGTTTTTTTATTTTTTTTTTATGTTTATAATATGTATCTATGTTAGATTATATGTATTTATGTGAACGAAATGTTGGTATACTAATTGAGCAGATATTGCGAAGAATCACCAAGTCCGAAAGAAGTACACTATTCAGCTCGGAGAAAACGAGCTCGTGCTAAAGGTCCTTCCTTTCCCCTCTTTCTGTATATGTGATCTTGATCTTGATTTTGATTTTTTTTGGTTTAATATGTTTAATTTGTATCTATGGGACTCGTGTTTGAAGGAATTGGATCTGTTGAATGAGGATGCGAATGTTTACAAGTTAATCGGGCCAGTGCTAGTGAAACAGGACTTGGCCGAAGCAAATGCCAATGTTCGCAAGCGAATAGATTACATCTCTGCCGAATTGTAAGTTATTTTTACTTAATTAATTCGAGCGCTGTCTACTTGTGTCTTTTTATTTTTAATCTGTGCTAGACTTGGCATTGCACTATTTCTAATCTATTTACTCTGATTGATTCATATCTGAAACACGTTTTGTATTTTGTGGAATATGCCTGCGCTGGGTAACACAGGATAAATGATATTTTATTGAATTAAAATAGTTGCAAGTATTATTTATTTCATGCTGTTTATATATAGCTCGTTATTGGAACTGATATCAAATCATTCGGATGTGAAACCATAATTTTCTCGAAGTTTAATTTTGAAATCCTAATCTCGTGTGGCAAGCATTGGGTGGGAAATTGGTGTCATCATGGTCCAATAACATTTGTTGCTCCATTAGTTTTTTTAAGAAACCAAATGATGCTGTTCTTATCTACTTGGATCTTTAAACTTTCAGGATGATTGGAGAAAATCTGATTATTTATTGAAATCATTTGATGTAGATAAACATAGACATCTTAACTCTGTGTTAAGATATTTTCATTTCTATTATTAATTCATTTTATATGATGTTAATATCAACTCTTTGAGACACACAACACAGAAAATCCAAAACTGAACCAGAAATGTTAATATCAACTCTTTGAGACACACAACACAGAAAATCCAAAACTGAACCAGAAATGTTAATATCAACTCTCAATGTGGTGAATTCAATACATGATTATAGCCATGTACTTTTGGATGGATTTGCATGGTAAATGGAGGAAGATGAGAACTACTGTATTAGAGTAGTAGCAAGCAGTCTGTAATCAATTCTATAAATTATACAGCTATATTCAGAATATTTTCCTTCTGCAATCTGAAGGGAGCTTCTGAAACTCCTGCCCCCTCTCTGATAAATAGTTGCAGAGGGTAGAAGAGGGTTGCATATGTGCAAGCTTCTCCCTAATCTTATAGAGGTCTTCAAAATTTTGAGGATATTTGAAGAAGATGAGAAGGTTGCCAAGATTTGCTACTCTATTTCGTAGATAACAAGTGGTTTGCTAACACCAGAAAATTTACTTTGTTTTGTTTGTCAGTTTGTTTGTTCTGTTATCTCTTATAATGTGCTTCGAGTGAAAATATATTTATGAATACGTACATAGGAAGCCTCATTTTATAGTGCCTATCCAAATGCAATATCTTTTGCAATTCGAGGCGGCAGACGTGGTGGAACAAAATATGTAGCACCTGGAGATTGTAATTAGAATTACCACTTACGAAATAAATTCCAACCTCCAACTCCAAGTTCCTGAGATAAGTTTGAGTTGGCTATGGTTTGTCAAAAGATTCTAGCAGTTCTCTCCATCCAAGTGCACTAGATATTTTTTTGGGGGGAACTGGAAATACATAGATCCTCTGTTTAATCATCCTTTGATCAGGTACATAAGCACTTCAGCATGTGGGAAGCGAAGGGTAGAGAAAGTACTGGACTGATAACCAGTTGTTTGACCCCGATGACTGCCGTAATTGTGCCTTTTGATCAAGTTTTTTTGCAGGTTGTATTGAAACCAATATAACACCACCACACCTGACACATAAATGTTGAACTGTATGCCTCGCAATCTGATTATCTTCTTATACGTTAACATCAATCCCCACAGTCGCAACAATCTCTTCAACATTGTGAAGAATCATATTCAAATGCTTATCTTATCATGGGGTTGGTCAATGCTATGTCTAAACAGTTTCAATGGGTCTAACTGTGCTCTTTTTTCACTTCCCCTTACAGTTTTCTCGTACTATTTCCCCTTCCTCTCCCGGTCAGTGCCATGTAATTCTCAGCGAAGCACATTACCAATTAGTCTTTTGTCTTTGCTTAATGTGAGATGGGGAAAGCTTCCTTCCCTGTCATTACTGGCAAACTTTATGAGAACTTTTCGTGAGACGGCTCTTGTTGCTCTCGAAGTAGTTTTGTAAAAAATTCGACCTCTTTGCTAATTCCATTATATCATATGTATTCTCATTGGACAATTGATACCATAATTCAACTTAAGACTCTTAACAATCATGTTACTTGTATTATTATTATTATTATTATTATTATTATTATTATTATTATTATTATTATTATTATTATTATTATTATTATTATTATTATTATTATTA
>NC_036249.1:2714996-2719828 GCF_002742605.1 Olea europaea var. sylvestris | reverse complement strand
ATTGTTTTTAAATTAATAGTCCAGATTTTGACAACATCAATGTTGTCAATCTCAATTATCAACAATTGTACAAATAGCTTTATTCCTCTCTTTAGAGGAGTCGTGTTCGAATCTTGGGGAACGCGACAGAAAGTACTAAGGGGGTAAGTGGATAGATGCACACTCAAAGCGAATAGTATGTACAGTATAATGGCTTTGGCATTGAGACTGAGTCGTTACAAGTTGGAAGTTTATGTGATTAATTGTACATCTTTTTGGTTTGAGTTTTCTTAATGTGGTCACCTTGCCCTCTCTACTCTGTACCTTCTTTTCTTATAAAAAAAATAAAAATAAAAAATAAAAAATTGTTCATTGCTGTGTTCACCCCCCTGGGTATATCCTGTTCAAAATAAAGATGTAAATTGTGAATCGTTTGAATAATTTCTTGCAGATTGTTAATTATCAATTGTATATTTAAATTGCTGACCATATATATTTAAATTGTTGAGTTATTCTCCTCTTCAATGCCATTTTGTTCTTTCAAACTTAAATATTAATGTTGCTTATACAATTCCCACTCGCTTTAAATGTCTAATCTTGTGCACCAGGAAGCGTTTGGATGCCACACTCCAAGATTTAGAAGAAAAGCAAAACAGCAAGAAAGAAGCGGTTGGTATCTTTCCCTTTTTTTATCATATGTTTCTTCCTCGATTCTTTGAGTTTTTTTTAACAGTTAAGAGTGTTTTTGTCTATTGTCAGCAGTAATAAGTCAAATTAACTTCTTGACTTACAAGTTACACCCTTCAATTTAGAAGTGGACACGATAGAAACGTGAAGGAGATGACCATCGGAGGAAGTAAAAAGTTGTAAGGAGATAAAGAGTGGGCCCATGATATTTAAATTAACAAAATTGATTTGGAGGCATAAAACCAAGATTTTTAAGGCATGAAACCAAGCCCATTTAATGTTACACTCCCTAAAAGGTACATCAAAAACTATAAGAAATATTATAAAAAAATTTATGTTTGTAAGACGTACTCATGTATCCGTGTCTGGATTTTGGATTTTTTTTAGTTTTACTATAAGGATCTTATTATCTATTCAGAGATCATTTGAATATCATTAGTAATGACGTCCCGTATCCTATTTTTTAGAAGGAAATGTATCCGACTCCTAGATATTTACTTGTATCCGACACCATACACAAGTCCGAGCAACATAGGATGTTATCGACAGATTGTAATGATGTTACTGCGATCATCTAAAAATTGAAAGATTCAATAATGTTAGTTACTTACCAGTGGATTTACTTTGTGAAAAGAATATAAATACAAAAAGCGTTTAACATGTGGAAAGATTTTGCTAGAGTGGATAAGACTTAAGGCAAAATATGCAGTAAAATAACTTGAATATGGCTTCTTGCTCCTATTGATATAATCAGTATATTGTTCATCATGAAATATAATTCTAAAGAATTTGGTTTCTACACATATAATCTGGCTCATATTTTATTTAGATGCCCTGAGCCCAATTACTTATTGTTTATTAGATCACTTTAATTTTGGGCTTAACTTTAAGATAGTATTTATACACAATTAATTACATGTGTCAGCCCACATGGCAAATTAGATAATTTCCCAATAGTTCTATGGTTATGAGTAGAACTAGATGTTTACCTTTTGATACAGATAGTGTAGTTGGAGTGGGGAGGGAGATGGAGGAAATGCATAACTTAAAATTATTTTTACTTCCAGGAGGATAATATAAACATAGCTCAAGAGAATTGGAAGTTATAATAAGCTCGCATTATTCTGCACATCAATTCGTTAGACATAACTAATCACACTTTGATTATTAGTACTTAATCATATCACTTGTTTTAATTTTGGGAACTTCTGTTATTGCATTCGCTTTTTTATTCTTTTTTTCCCCTTCATTTTTTGGGTTCTTCGTACAATTACATTTTTGTTTGTAACTTTTACGTCAGATTGCAATAAAAGAAAAGGTTAAAAAGATATTGTTCTCCCATTTCCCTCGATCAGAATGTTAGCTTGAACTAGTATAGCATTCTTCTCACGTGAATTAACCAGTTTCTTGTAAAATTTAATTGTCATATTTCCTTTTATATTTTTGCCTATGCAGATTTTTAAGGTACAACAAAGAATTCAGTCTCTCCAGGCTGGAAAAGGCAAAGCATAACATGCCCGTATTATCACGAAAATTCTGCAGTTCTACTGTTGACATGTCGAGGCACAAATATGATCCCACTTTTTTGAGTGGCTTAATGTCGTGATCGCCTATGATCATATTCTAGGTTGTTAAAGTGTAGTTTTTGTGTTCAATTTCCATTTTGCATTCAGTTGATGTAAGGGCTGCTGAAGTTGATGAATTTTTTTTTACTTTTATGCTTGTTTGGTTGTTATAGATCTTGGTCTCTGAACATCAATTGAATGTCATATACATCGCGAGAAATTACTTGGCTCTTGTTACTAAATATATTAGGATTGGATAGCATTTGATAGTATTCATGCGTGTTTAATCCTTTTCCTACAAGTCACAATTTTCATCTTTTTCAATTTTGAATTAGAGTTCTAAGTTGCAGAATGATTCATTGTGGCTAGACCCAAATAATACAATGTAACGCGATATGTAGGAATATTGGTAATATTAGGATATAAAGAGATCTTGGATTGGATTTAAGCGAGCTAATAGATATGTAGTTTTCTGTATTTGAATTCTTGAATATATGGTTTGAGAAAAGCTATACTGCACCAATAATCTGTTTAATTTCTCGAGTCTTTTGATAATCTACGAGTGGTAATTCTCTTTGATTTTCCTTCTTCATTTAATGGTTCTTTGGAGGCTGGAGGAATGAATAGTAACAGTATAGAATATAAGGTAGCTTTGAGATGCAATGGTTTTGTGATAAGAAGGAATTACATTCCATATAAGATGGATTCCAGATCATGAACCATTAAGATAAGAAGGAACATAATAACCGGAAATTCATGAGTTAAGATCTACAGGTTCAGTGTTTGAAGGAAAGGAATATTTATTGCAACATAAGATTGTGACATTAATTTATTCTCTCATGGTTTGAGAAAATCAAATTGTTATTGTTATTCTAATATGTTATCAAACTTGGTAGTGATAGCCACATTAAACATGATCAAATTGTTGGACTTCTAATTTCTACTTGGTGAATGTAACCCCACATTAAAACTCGTGATTTAGACAATCAAATATTCCAATTGTAAGGTGGAGCCCCCCAAAAAGTTTTTAAAAAATGGCATTAGTAAGATTTATACTCATGATTTTTCCTTTCAATTGAATCTTCTTTTTGTTCTATCGATCAGAAGCATTAAGTAGTGACATTAAGGGTAAGTATCTATCCTAATCTTGATGTACCATGAGTTGACGTAGTTCAGACTATTCTTATTTGGACAAAACTTGAGAAAAAACTAATCAAATATGAAACATATATGACTTCTTTCACATTATGTTACCGTTCTTTAGTATTACATTATGCGTTCCCTTGTCATGATGTCATTGGCCCCTTCGTTGAAGTACATATGTGGGCATGCGAGAGCAAGGAAAGATTATATATGTTTCCTTGATGCATGCTTTTATGCATTTGTAAATTTAAATAAATAAACATATTTTTTAAATAAGTTAAAAGAGATATTTTAATAAAGATAGCAAATCAAATCGATCTATACAAAGAACTTCACGTGTCGTCTCAACTTGTTTTATTTTGTCATGTCATTACGAAGTTACGGGAGAAATGCATGCCTAATGGACAACACACAAAGTTTGCCATAGGGGAAGCATATAATTTGCTTCATGCTAGAAAAAAATCTATAGAAATTGTCATAAGGCAATAAACTATTAAAAAGAAAAAGAAAAACACAAGAAATAATAGTTTCTCTTTATTAGCAATATATGATTACATTCAAGTAATTGACAAGATTTGATTTGCTTTTAATCTTGTCAGGTGATAATGCAATGGTGGATGTTCCAACACTGAGGTATATCCATGGAACTATACCTACCAAAACTCAAAATAAAAATAAAAAATAAAATAAAATAATTATAATAATAATAAAAAATGAGTAAATATAAAATACAATTTTTATTATGAATTGAGTGCAAGATGATGACAATAATAAAATAAACAAGAACAAAAAGGAAATACTAAGATTTATGTGGAAACCCAAAATGGGGAAAAAAACCAAAGATAAAGGAGGAGAAATTCACTACAATTAATAGTAAATGTGTTTACAACAAGATCCCAATACTCTCAATTAAGATTTAAAATTCTCAAGAGGTTGTATGAATGTTATGGAAACAAACAAGCCGTGAGTTCAAAAACGCGTCAAAACGCTGGTCCAGATAATCCCATCACTCGAGCGATAGGTGAGCAGTAGGAGGGTCCCTGGAGAAAATATGCACGAGTAGCTCGAGTGGCCAGCTAGCAATAGGCTAGTGAAAATGCGATGACTTTTCTTCTCGGCCTATAATTTTTTATCTTTTCAAAACTACTTCAAACAAAAACTTCAATATACACTGAAATTTGAGTCAAACTACAATAATATCATTGGTATGACTCAGGATTGAATATTGTGGTTCCATACATGAAGGTTTAACCCATAGTTATCAAACTCGACCTAATCATCGACCCAAACCATCGGCTCATTGGGTCAATGGTTCAATTGGTGATTAGTAGTTGAATCGGTGGGTCAATGTTAGCTCTTAATTTTAATTAAAAATATTTTTAAAATAAAAAGATAGTATAAATGTTATTTCATGTCATTCTAGTTAAACTATATATATATATATATATATATATATAT
>NC_036249.1:2684177-2714791 GCF_002742605.1 Olea europaea var. sylvestris | reverse complement strand
TCCTCCACAAAACCAAATCCCACCAAAATCGACACCCACCAAAACACACATTGTGAGAGCTTGATCTCGGTCCAAACTGGCTTGAACGGCTTCATTCCTCCAGAGTCTTCCCCTCGGGCGATGCTTCCAACCTCGAGAATTTCCTCAACGACCCAACTTCACCGGACCTTAAACAATCAGATACAATCCCGACCTAGTTCCAACCCGAAATGACCCCGATTTCGATCGAATCTAGAAGGAGGATAACCAACTGTTTGATGTAATGACCAATGTCCTCTTTGAGCTCTTCAATTATGGAGACTCCGATAATGGTAACTTTTAAAAAAAAATCAAGAAATCCCGTAAAAAATAGTCAAACCCTAGAATTTATATTCCTTCGAATAAAGACATTAATGAGAATAACAATCAAGTGGCTGGGGTCAAGGAGTAGTAAGAATTTAGTATTAAGAAGCAAAGAAGAGGAAGGCGATATGAATAAAGGGAAATTTGATAACAAAATGACTATTGGTGGGTGCTGATTTTTTGGTGGGTGTTGGTTTTGGGAAGTGGGTGGGTGGATGGGTGAGTGTGTGGGGGGCGGGGGATGGAGATGAAGATGAATAGCGTTTTTGTGTTTTGATTTAATTATTAATATATTGTAATTATTTATTTTTATTTTTTTGAAAAATGTATTGTTACCATTTTATCCTTTTAAAATTAGTCAAAATAATGGTCAATGTTAAATCTTTGGTCAACTAACAGTCAAATTAACAGTTTCCATCCATTTGGACTTCCACTGAGAGTTTTTGAAAGGTTTGGTATTGTGGGTGACACAAACTAAAGGTTTGGGTAAAGTTTGCTAATTAACGAAAAGTTTGATACCTCGTCTGCAACTTTCCCTAAATTTTATTAGGTACAAATTTCACAAAAACGGTTCACATGTTTAAACCCGCCCAGATTATGACATATATGAATCGATTTGGATGGTTCTTATCCGGTTTGATTGTAAATGGACCAAATTGTGCTAATCGGATAGGAGAAGTGTCTGGTTCACCGGTTTTCGGGTTGAACCGGTCGGTTCGGTCCAGTTTTAAATAGATAGAATTGTTAAGAAAAGTAACTCAAATCATTGGCTTGTTTGAGAGCATCAATTTTGAAATTTCTTTATTTATTTGAGTTTTAAATAGATAGAATTGCTCGTTTAAGTATTTTGAGCTCTAATACCATACTTAATTTTGAAGTTTCATTAGATTAACTTTGTTAAAAAAGTAACAAATTAACGTTAACTACAATTTTATCTTTATTCAACTTGACATATTACATTTAACACCCTGCACATTGTTCACATGGTTCCATCAATCAAAGAACATGATAGAATCGTTATCACTATAATCAAATGCCTTTTGAAAATTATAAAACATTCAATTTCATTGTGTGCAGCAACTTCTGATTCAAATCGAAATATTAATGTTGTTGGGGGGAACGTCCCTTCGTCGTACACTAATTATTACAAGTTGGATTTGATACATATCTATGTCTTATGTCATTGGTTATAGTGTCGAAGTTCCACCATATGAAATCTTGTCACTTTTTGTACAAAATTTTAATGGGTACGCAGAGCCCACTAAAATGCTCGTATACCACATTGTGAGGGATGATAAGGGCACGCTTGTCCTCTCCTCTCATGCTTGAGTTGGCATGCATATTCTACTTTGTGGTTCCATATTCAACAGGCAAATAACTCGACTTCAAATTATGGCTTTTGGTACTTGGACGAGAACCAACGATACAATAAACATGAATTTAATTGTTCTTCGTCAGGTTTAGTTCGAATTCTTGACAAGTTTTGAGATCAAATGTAAATTTGAATAATTTCTTAGCAAGGTTTAGCTACTCGAGTTGAATTCGACTATTATGGGACTACTTTATGTAGTTTTTTATTAACTTGTTGGTTCGAGTATAAGCTGTGAACTTTTATTATAGAATTGACTTTTAAGTGAACATGAACCAAGTTGTTATGATCGATGACTCTATAGAGCATTAAACTATTCATTTTAGTTCCTAGCACTTTCTACCACATTATTTTAAATGAACGTTTAGGGTAACAATCCTTTAACTAGGAACCAAATAATGCTCAAAAGTTTTGAAATTGCAGTTACGTCTAGGGTTCTAATTTCACGACTAAATTCTTGGGTTTCTTGTCCCTTTCTTTTCCCTTTATGTTGTAATCACTGATAATTAAAAAAAAAATTATAAATAATAATGTTGTAATCACTAATGTTAATTCTGCCTATAGATATTATGTTGTATTATCCTTTGGCCGTAATAGTAACACGTCTCAAGTGTCGTTATGTCCCGGGGAATAATGCAGTCCACCATCTTGCTTATCTTGTTATTGTCATCCCAAAATCTCATAGTTATAGTTGGATTTATTGTATTCCGACTTTTCTTTCATACATTTTGGGTATAAATATACTCGTAAATTATACATTAGGCAACACTGTTGTTATGCTAATGAAGATTTAAGTTTTTATCACATTAAGAACAAGTTCATTTAGTGAATTTGAATGTGAAATTTTAGCAATGGATAGCATCGGATTTTTAGAATACTTATAATTATTAAAAATTAAAAATTGCTAAAATAAGGAATTTAACGTATTAATATCTTAAACAAATGGTCTGTTGTTGATTTTTATTTGAAAAATAATAACATACCATTTAAAGTGGAAGAGTAAAGGACCACAAGGACATGCTTGGCATTTTCAATGAGAAAGACTACTCAACTTTGTCAGTCCTTGTATGATGCATAATTTTGTCTTGGCCATGTTATGAAAATTCACTCGATCATGATAAAGAAAAGCATTTTTAAAGCAAAATTTTCGAAGCTCGTTACGTCTCCATTTCATTAAGGAAAGTAAGATTATTTTTTAATTCAAAGAATTTATTCTCTCTTTCTTTTTGCATGTTTCTAATAGAAACTAGCAAATATTTTCTTTCACCATGAATTGACTTATTCCATACGTTTGTTGTAGTGTTACGAGTTTCCTAGTGCAAGCCAGACGGGAAAAAAAAAAATACGATTTATTTTGGTGCGATTTGACAAGTAAGACTGAGTATTATATATAGTGGCAAATCTCGTGTAAAGGATAAATGCCATCGCCTACAATGGAAAAAATGGTGGACCATTAGAATGCTTCATCACATGAGATGACAATTTTGAGAGAATGACCCTTGATCAACCCAATGAAGAAACTTGTTGATTGGCTTCTAAATGGTGTATTGACATGTTTGACTCCCTTCATGTATTTGATATAAGTGTATGCATGTGTTTGTATTATATTATCTATCATTTTTAATGAAAAGCACTTAACTCTAAATCATGAAAAGCACTTATCTCTAACCTTTCATTAGTGTGAACTACCTAATACGGGAACCCTACAATTTCCATTTTTAGGTGTCTCCCGGGCCAATCCAGACGAGACTTGAGATTTTTGGGGTTTTAAATCTACTATATGTATGAATTTTTATAGATATTAAAGCATTAATATTATGGTTGTCCGCACCTACGAAGGGCCCTACGTGGCTTCTGTCTATTGTCAAGGCCGCTCCTGGGTGTCTGTGTCTCATCCCTAAATTATCCGGCTAGACATGGCTCGACCGGGTTTTACACGCTTTCACTTCTTGAGGATGGATGCTTTAAGGCACATGAGGAGTTCTCCAAAAAAACGTTAGCATATCATGGCCCCAACAAGAAATCAATGTGCCTCTGCAGTATATTTAAGATTGGACCATTTGCATACCACTTGTGGATAACACCATTAATTGTTAATGTAATCAGTTAGCCATGATCATTATATTTTTTTAATTCCATCCTATTCTGGAAAGTAATAACGTTAAAATATATAGGCTTTATTTTGAAAACCTAGTGTCAAAGTAGAAAAACAAGTCAATTTGACCGTTCACTATATAAATCCTCAACAATTGCTTGATGTACTGTAAAATACTATTGGAAAAACTGCAAATAGAAGTCCAACGTCGATTATAGTGGGAAAGGTTTTTATGATCTCGTTTAATCATAGTGCAATGTATCGAAGAATTTTCTCGAGTAATAGATCAAGAATTGAACGAACGATCAAAAGGGTAGAATCAAGGTGGCGGGAATCTGTATGGCTGGCTGAGTTTGAAGTATAACTATGAAAAGATGCTTTTGCACCTGTGGCTGTTTGTATCACTTTTTGGCCCCTATCAAGTAATTTATATCGGACTTGGGTCTTGGGATGGCTAATCAAGAGACGTTGATGGTTTCTTATTGAAAGTCAAAGTACAATATTCTTCATTTTCTTCTTCCTCTTATTCAAAAGATTCTTGCTTTCTTTTTCATTTAAAATTTGCATATATATCTTTCATATTGAGTTTGTCATCATCATGAGCACCAACACCAATAAACATGACATCAATTTCATTGTATCCTGAAGGTAAATTTGATTCCCTTGTCATTCTTTGGCTGAGAGATTAATATTATCTTAAGGAGAGCGTCAATACGCGATTGAAAATCTACCGCAGAATATAGTTCATAATCGATTCCCTCATCAGCATTTAGAAGTGAAGATCATCTTAAATATATTATAAAAGAATCATACTACACTTTT
Source organism: Olea europaea var. sylvestris (assembly GCF_002742605.1). Classification (NCBI taxonomy): domain Eukaryota; kingdom Viridiplantae; phylum Streptophyta; class Magnoliopsida; order Lamiales; family Oleaceae; genus Olea; species Olea europaea. Next base: position 2,710,163 of record NC_036249.1, on the reverse strand, counting down.
TTGTAAGTTAAACCTATCGGAATGAACACGACTAGCATGTATATAGTTGAGTAAGAAAGAAATTTAAGGGCTTTCTCGGCCAAGAAGCACACCACCCCACTTCCGCCCGTGACCACCGGGCTGATTGATCATGAGACTTTCTTCATTCCATGCATTTATTTTTTAAGATTATTTAAGGTCCATGAAAGCAAGATGTACATGTAAATGCTGTATCTAGGATATAATGACTTGCCTAGTTAGGAAGATTCAGATATTTTAGTTATTTACATTAATGAACAGTACATAATTTGAACAAACCGTTTTGTTTCATATGACTTTATGAAAGTAGTTGGTTATTTCTTGACTACCAGGATTCTTCTTGAATAATCATGGATTATTCATGAACAATTATGTTCTTTATCACTTTGGGGAGTTCTTTTCCTCTTTTCCAGTCTCTTCACGCCTTTCATGATCAAATACTAAAGTAAAGGACGTTTCACGGGTATGATGAAGTACAATAACGCTATAGAGATAGGCTCAAAAACAGTGTGGACGTGTGTCCAAACATGATTGGACACTTTGAAAAAAAAAAAGAAAAAGAAAAAAGCCAACCAATTTTTGCCAAATCGGTCTGTCCTTTGATTCCCTATTGTTTAGCCTGTCTGACTGACTTTATTGAATGAAGTAATCCCACACTGTAAACTGCCATGTTTTCTCCACATTGTATTGTCCAAATCACTGACCATGGAAATACATTCATTTTTTGGTTAAGAGAACGAGTGACGAGGGTTTTGCCCGTTTAAACTTGTCTTTCTTATACTAGAGTCGTGCTAATTTTCTCTGTATTATTTCAATTTTTTGAGGACCTCGTGTGTGATAATTCATTTAAAACCAACTAGAATTAGTTGCAGTTAGATTCGCTCGACTAGAAATTTAAAGCCAATTTCAGCAAACAACTAAAGAAAATGTACAAAACAAGATAAACTCAACTTAATCCACATCATAACGGTAATCCAAATTATTAATTGCAGACAAAGAGGACTAAACGTGTCCACTTGATTGTCTCTGTATTACTATTTATGATGAATTAAGGACACATTATCCCAACAACCAACATGTAAGCGTGTACACGTTTAAAATAAAATTGAGTCGGCAAAAGATCTCTCTGTAACACAGATTATGAATCCGGATATAATTGTTGAACTGGGTGGGTCCTCCTTTTATATATAAAATAAAATAAAATAAAAAATGCTTTTTGAATCATATTTTATCTGCTTCTGCATCTTTGATTAAACTATAATAATACCAATTTCCATGACATCTTCACGAGTTTAAGTGTGTGAACATGGGGCACAAGATTATGACATGAACTCTCCAAAATTAGGTTCATACTCCTCAATCTTCCTCCATCCATCGAGCCCAACCACGAAAGATTTTATCTACAAATAATTGGATTAAAAAAACTATTTTCATTTTGAATTGTCTATGGTGTGATGACACGTGACAAAGTGTAAACAATGGTGTAAATCATGATGTACGCCAAACATGATTGTCAAAATTAATCCATAACATGAATATCATTTGACTGAAAACTTACTTAAAGGTCTTATCTACAAACACTAATCCCACAAGAAAATAAAACAGGAAGGAAAGATTAAAGTTTGTGCATGTTGGCTATCTAAACATCAATTTTCAAGAAATCAATCAAAAGGAGGTCGGCGGATATCAATAACAGTAGATAAAACTGCTTATCACAAAAGAGCCAATTCATACCCGATGAAAGAGGGCGGTTGGATTTATGGCAGCAATCCATTTCACATATATGGTTCTGATTACATGCCATAAACAAAATATGTCGAAATTTTTGAGTTGTTAAGAAGGGCTCTTCCTAATGTCACACATTTCCTAGAAAGGACACGTCTGTTGGTCCACGTGAGCATCCATAAAAATATTGGTCCAGTTCTAGATTTTGAAATGATCCCACAGATTCAATTTTCACTCAAATCTGTCCTTTGAATGTCTGTATGTATAATCTATATCCCACATTTATTGATGATGGAGCTCCCACCATTTCCATCAACACCAGCACCATCCCATCCGGACCCTCTTCTCCTCTCCCTCTTTCAAAATTCCATCTCTGCGACTGCATTACACAAAGACTCATGTCTGCCATTCAGGTTCCAAACTTCCATTCCATGCCAGTATTGCATTGTTTATAATTATTCTAAGCACGAAGAGTTATTTCCTTTTTACATTTTCTCTCTTCTTGATTACCGTATTAGTTGCACAATCTTTCAGTCTACATTCAGGGCATATGGAGAAAGTAAATTTCTATAAAGGGAAAGTTGGCTCCAAAAGGAGTCTCTTTACCCATGACATCTCCCAACGACTTTGCTATATATAAACTCCCATCATATACTTACACACAGACCAAGCTTAACAGTCTGTTCTAACCTTAAGAGATTCATTCAATCCCAAAATGTCGTTTTCATATTCAAGGAACTTCCTAAGACGGTTCTGCGTGGAGGAATTCCCAACGAATACACAAACCTATAGTGGCTTCTTCTCTAATGATCTCCTCCCATCCCTTGGAGCCAGAATCAACCAAGCAACAATACTTCGGAGACACATAGTTTCTCCATTCAGTCCCCACTATAGGTGATGAGTTTGATTCAACTCCCAAAGCTAGTGTGTAATAAGGAAGCCACTGATCTCATTTCTATTGTTCATTTCAGGGCTTGGGAGATGTTTCTAGTTCTCTTAGTCATTTACTCGGCCTGGATTTCTCCATTTGAGTTTGCATTTCTGACTTACAAGCAGGATGCACTGTTTGTTTTTGACAATATTGTCAACAGCTTCTTTGCTATGGATATTCTTCTCACCTTCTTCGTGGCATATCTTGATAGCCAAACTTATCTTTTAGTTGATGATCCAAGAAAAATTGCCATAAGGTAAACATGCAGCAGTCTATACCTGTGTAGAGTCAGGAGATCCTTTACCATAATCTAGAAGTAATTCTTTTACCTCTGTTATATCTGGTTAATAGGTATCTATCCACCTGGTTCATTTTTGATATCTGCTCAACAATACCATTTCGAGCTATCAGCCTTCTGTTCAAAAAACACAGTGGTGGACTAGGCTTTAAATTGCTCAGTATGCTACGACTTTGGCGTCTCAGACGAGTCAGCTCACTGTTTGCAAGGTCCATCACCACATTGAAATCTTTTGTTTCTTCCAAAGTTTTTGAATACCTGCAGAACAAAAAAATTCTCACTTAAGCCAGTTTGATTTCCTTCAGACTTGAAAAGGACATTCGGTTTAATTATTTCTGGACTCGCTGCACAAAACTCATTTCTGTAAGAAGTTTCTTGTTTCACATTTTCAGTAGTAATTATTCTATCTACTTGCATGTATTTGCCACTAAGATTATAAATTGCTACTTCTCTTATTTGAATCAGGTAACTTTGTTCACTGTACATTGTGCTGGGTGCTTTAACTACATTATTGCAGACAGATATCCAGATCCGAAAAGTACATGGATTGGTGCCATGTATCCTAATTTCAAAAAGATTAGCCTCTGGGACAGATACGTAACTGCAATTTATTGGTCTATAGTGACACTAACCACAACAGGTTATGGGGACTTGCACGCTGAGAACCCAAGAGAGATGCTGTTTGATATATTTTACATGCTGTTTAACTTGGGATTGACAGCTTACCTCATAGGGAACATGACAAATCTTGTAGTTCACTGGACCAGCCGCACCAGAAACTTTGTATGATTCTCTCTCTTGCTCTCTCACAGACATAAGCAACCAGGCATGCAAACACAGAATTAGTTTATATGTCAAAAGATTTTGAGGAAAATCTGAAACATATGTTGGCAACGTTGCAATCACATTTAACACTTGATCCTGAAAACAAGCCTGCATGAAATTATATCCTAGACATTATCACACATTAACATATCAGTTCAAGAAATAAAAGCAGTTAACTCATTCTATGAAAGTAGCTGGGAAGATATAATTATAAACGTGTACGACTCTTCATTACACCTAGCTCACGTTGGTTGAAATGAGCATTTCATGAAGCAATTCTTCAACTGAAGACAACCACCCTCTCCAACCAACACACACTCAGCTGCACGAGTAATTTGGCGAAACTTCTCCACTGTTCCTGAGAAACTAGGTTTTGGTGCTGCAGAGAGATACAATAAGATCAGCTTCAGAATTTACAAAGCGGAACCAGCTGCCTCCACATATACAAGACAAAATTTTGTCTCACATATGTCTAAAGTTCAAAACAGAAGGATTGAAACAGCAAGAGACCTTGAATGGCCTGCCGAAAGCCATTCGTTCCAGCATTGCTCACTATCTATTTTACCCTGTTGTTCAAACTGTCCCTCTATTCCAGGGAGTGTCACAAGGTTTCCTTTTCCAAATGGTATCATTTTTCCGCTCCTCTCCTCTCCTCTCACCCATTTTCCTTTTGCATGCCGAGAATTTGTTTTTCTTCCATGGAGAAGCAATAGAAAATATGAGCAAGGTAGTAGATTATATTTTCCTGGTTTTTGTGAAACAGGTACCAGAATTGGAAGCTGAGTACTACCCTCCCAAAGAGGATTTGATTTTACAAGATGAGGCTCCAACATTTACTTATATACTGGTCTCAGGAACTGTTGTAAGTACGCAATTAAATATTTTTGAAAGTGTAACTTCAAAATACTAGTGTCTCCATTCCTATCTAACCTTTTTCCTTCTTTTTTTTTCCCCCTTTTTTTCCCCCGATGGTAGGACTTGATTGAAAACATTGATGGGCATGATCAAGTAAGAAATCTCTACTCAGGATCTTCATCATGAATAAAATCAAGGACAGTGTAGATTCTATAGAATTAGACCTCATACACCCTCATACATACAGGTCCTGGGAAAGGCTGGTTCAGGAGAAATATTTGGAGAAATAGGGGTTTTATGTGGAAAACCTCAGCCATTTGGCATTCGAACAACTGATGTTTCTCAAGTACTAAGGCTGAACAGGACTACTTTACTGAAAATTCTTCAAACAAACCCAGAAGATGAACGTATTATCATGAATAATCTGTTCACAGTAAGTTTAATGAGAAGCATTAGGTTAATCCTACTTTCTGTTATGCATACGCCAATAACTGCACTATTTTTCATTTCCAGAAACTGAAAGCATGTACAAGCATTGATATAGAGGACCAACAGGATCCAAGATTGATCCTAAATAATTCGCATAATGAAGCAGGAGACTGCTATGTCCATGCTGGAGATAACCCATGCAGAGTTAGACTGAAACAGGGATTGAGAGTAGAGATACCCAATTCAGATTTTCTAGAAAGGAAACAACCAAGAAATGCTTATGATGCCTATAGAAGTCAAATAGGCATAAATTCATCAGCTGAGGATGGTGAAACAGCTCTCCATGTTGCTGTTAGCCAGGGGCATCTCGAAATGGTTAGAATTTTGCTGGAAAGAGGAGCAAATGCAAATAAACCAGATATGAGAGGGTGGACAGCAAAAGCATTAGCCTTACTATGTGATAACAAAGGAATATATGACCTTATATTGAGTTACGAAAATAAGAAGAAAGTAGATAATCACAGAGTCGAGTTTCTTGGGCCAGAAATAGCTGAAAAAACTAGACATATCGAGCCAACAGAAAATGGGGCTGCTGATTATTTGAAAAATAGTTGTAGGAATCTTATGCATGTCAGTTCTAGCAGTTGTAGCCATCACAGTAGTACAGAAGCAATACAATCATCCAGGAAGAGAGTCACCATTCACATGAAGTTTCCAGAGAAAGATATTTCACAAAAGCAGCATGGAAAGCTAATTATGCTACCTGAATCACTTGACGAGCTATTCAAACTAGCAGGTATGCGTTTTTCAATCTCTATAGAGCTTGAAATTGCCAGATTTCAAGTGCACAGACAATTTAGTAAGTCAAGAATGAAAGAAAAAATGATCTCCCCATGGTTCTATCTGATTTTCATCCCTTTCCTTGTGAAACTGCAGATCAAAAATTCGGTGAAAGGAATCTTACGAAAGTTGTAAATGCCGAGAATGCAGAAATAGATGACTTAAGTGTCATACGAGATGGTGACCATTTGTTTGTTCTGACAAACCAGTGTGAAGGCAGTGTGTGATGTGACTTAAGAATTACAAGGCTATAATGTAAGCGTGCAAATAGCTGCATTTCAAAGTAAGTTTATAATTGATATATTCAGGGAGAATTTGAGTTACACAAATCAATTAAGGATTGCTAAAATTCAATAATCATATAAAAAACTAGTGAAGTCAATTACATAATTTTCAGGCCTTCCAATCAGGCCCTGCATTTAGCTTCTCGGATCGGGGCTATGGAGTGATCTGACATTTTATCAGGTGATAGCCTTCTCCAAAACCTTCCAAAGATACAGCTTCCATCCATATTCGCTTTTTGCCTTGAATCCAACATTTTTAGCTATACAATCAGTTGAATAATGAATGAGATGTGATTAAAATAAAAACTGATATATAGAACAAGAAATCTGCATTTACTACATTTTAGACATTCACGATTTACTAGAGAAAAACTCATCTTTATCATCTGCCAAAATGAAATAATAATGAGTGGAAACACTTTCTAAATAAAGATGGCATGATAAAACATTAAAAAGAAGCATGCTTTGATTTTAAAAATCAATAAATATGAAGAGAACTATGAAAATAGATTAGGTACAGCTCATAGACAAACATGTCCCTTGTAACATAATCCTACGCCACAGGATATAAGTATCTTTCTTTATATGGATTATTTGACAGAATGTTAAATTCAACTCCAAATTATATCAAGAGCACTCACAAATCCTTGTAACCATTATTTCAACTAAAAGTACCCTTACAAGTTGATTTAAAATTCAATAACTTGTCACTATGATAATATTATAAGACTTACTGAATGTCATCAAGTTCTATAGAATTTAATTTTTACAAAGACAATTTGATAAAGTTCGTAACATAACAAACCATTTCTAATTTTAGCCCTTGTTTGAGCCGCATTATCTCAAAATTTTTCTCCAACGTTATTTTCGGTCACACAATCTTCCAATAAAATAATTTTGCACATAAAGCCAAACTATTTCCCTACCTTTTAACCACACATTATCCAAAAAATAACTATTATAAAACTCATTTTTCACAAAAAATGGGCCAATATGGTACAAACTAAAAATTTCTTCGGAAATTCACCGAGTCAACCTATCACAAGCTCAAAGCTTAAAATTCAAATAATTGATCAATATGAAATCAAAAAGAGAATTAAGTGCAGTTCTGCGGTCTTAAATTTGAAAAAATGCCTAATAAATAACCGCTGGTTAGCTCTGTCGCAATGTAAACTTTCACTGAACAAGACAGCGATTTCGAAATGCACCCTCTCCCTTATTATTGTGTGCTCCCCCGCGACCGCAAGCTACTGTGTTCGATTTAGGCGGGAAATTAACAGGGTTTTGGTTCCATTTATTCTGTGTGCTCCCGAGTTTGATAAGCTCGGTTGGGCAAGGAATGAGGCCCGGTCCAAACTGGGACGTGGGCCTTTTTTTGGTTCGAGATGGAGGCCCAACTTCTGATGAGTGTGACTGCTGGATCCTCGACCTATCAAACGTGCAATCCGAATACCTATCATTTCGAAACAGTGCAACCATGGTCCTCAATAGGTAACATTTTTGAGCTATTATTGGGTGACAACCCCCTGGACGTCCAGGGGGTTGTCCAAGGGGCTTTAGCCAACATTTTTACTCGTGTACGGACCACTCTTGCCCAGTTTTGAAAGGTTAAGCACTCTGGTGCTATATTTGGTAAGTTGGGAACTCAAATATCACCTTTATCAAAGGTTGAAGACTCCAAGTAGAATTACCCTTTCTTGACGATTGTCCATAGAATATAAAAAATTATGCTACTTGCATATAACAGAGTTACATAATAATTTGCATATGAAAGAAGTGTCAACAAAAGAAAGTGGAGAAGTTCTAATCTTTTATTTGATTGAAAAAATTTCTATTCAATCATATTTTATCACATCATTTATATGTAAATCATTATGTATATATAGTACAACCGAAATCTAAAATGTTAAAAAAACCACGATGATCCAAAATTGAACTCTCCTTCATGATTCATGTATTCGTGAAATATAACACGTGAAATTTTCAGCATTAAAGCTAATCATGCTTTGATAGGCTCGAGAAGTTCTTTGTGTTCTCACGCTTTATTTTGTGGCAAGATTGAGAATTATTATCTATCCTCATCAAAAGATGATCACTCGTCTATATAGCAAATGGCGTGGGATGAAATGAAAGAACAATAAAATATATAAATATGATATTCATTTTGTTGATCATATCATTTAATGTCACAGGGTAGTGTAATGAAGGTAAACAACATTACTTGATAAGCTTAGATGCTTATCGTTACCAAGCAAGCTTCGGCCATGCTGTTGGCTGGACTTCACCGTGCCAACTTGATGAATATGAGCTGTCCCACCTATTTTAATCTCAATTGTGCTACATATACATAATAGTTCACATATACATGATGTGGAGATATGATTATGTTAGAATTCTTCAATCAAATTAAAAAAAAAAAGATCCCACTATTTTTGATACATTATATGTATGTAAATATAACTTTTTAAGTATAAATAGCATTATACTTTTAATTTACACCTTCGCATCCTAAGAGTTTGACATTACAAATGAGTAGTGAAGAATGTAACTTTTGATTGCAACAAATAATCATCAAATGTTTTACAAATGATTGAGACGGAATGCTAATCATTTTGTTTATCTTGATTTTATTCTCTCTTTTTCCCAAGCGATTTCAGCAGCATCTGTAATGTTGACTAGCAATTCGATAGTAGCAAATGAAGCATCAAGAACAAATTTTTCATCACGCTTGAATGTAAAGATATGGACGTCCACCTTCAACCACCTCAATTTCCTTCACCCCTTTCTCGTTAATCTCTATAGTTCATATTTGATATTTCTATTTGCGAGAAGACAACCATGCACCTATTATTCGAGTAACAAGCTAGCATGTAACTAAACAGTTAGTCTTCGAATATGAAAATTGTTTTGAGCTTCGTTAAATCTTTAAATCGAGTTTCGTAAAATCTAAGTCAAAATTAACAATTAATTTTAATCACACATTTCATAATATTCACAACTTTTATCAATTTCTTAATCACATATTTTCACAATTTTTATAAAAACCTTAAAAAAATAAAAATAAATAAATAAACCTTTGTCACAGCTATATCCCAACAATTTGACTTCAAATTCAATAGTGAAATTTCCAAATAAAATTATCCTTTCATATAGCTTAGGGTTTCAAACTTGAAGCAGTGATTTGGCTATTTAAAAAGAGAAAGGTTGACTAGAAGATAAGAAAATTGGAAAAATCTTCGGATCTGGGCGAGTATATAAATGCTCCGCAGAATGGTGACACTGGCACGAGGGCGGGGAACTGGATGCATATATACATTTATTATCAAGAACCCTATTTGGAATACCCAATTTCCAAAATTTGATTCATTCTTTAAAGTTTTAATCACCCTCACTTTGCCTTCTTCTCTCTCACTGTACTCTGTCTTGGAATTTATAGCCTCCAAATCACACACACAAATTAACAAACTAATATTTGTATATGTCCATACACATACACCATTTTCTGCAGTCCTGAAAGCCTCATGGGTAATCACAAGACCTTAAAGGTTTGCATCTGTCTCCTTCTTATACTCGCCTTGATGGTTTCTTTCACATATCCAACACGATCACTTGAAAGTGAAACCCAACTCACAGCTGCTCCACCGGTGGCGCAGCCAGCAAAGTACCGAAAATTCGACGTCAAGTACTCGATTCCATTGTTCTTGAATAAAGAGGGGCGTCTGAACAGGAAGAAAATGAAGAGAAATAAGATCAAGAATTTCAATGCTAAGCCTTTCTTGGTTATGCTTCCCAAGGGTTCTGTCCCTCCTTCGGGCTCATCACCATGCCATAATCTGTACCCGAATTCAGACACTGTCTTTTGTGCTCTTTCTACTGAAAGACGGCCTTGAAGAACAGTGCATAAAGGAAAGAAAATCAAAGGAGATGATTTTTTTACACCATCTGGATATATACTCGGGATAAAGGTCGCGAGAGCACAATAACACACACATGAGGATTTGTTTCTCTTAAATATGAGTTTCAATAAATCATATGCATGAATCCAGATGTATAATTATAAATCTTAAATAAGCTTTCTGCAGTATTATTCGCATGTGTTCTATCAAATTTCCAGTTTATAGTAAACTGCTCTTCAGATGCACGTTCTTATCTTAAAACTGTAATGTCTGTTGTTTTGACTTTTGAATCTGAGGATGTTTACTGTTTATTTATTGAATTCAGGTCAAATCAAAATCCAGCAGTATCCCAATCAAGGGACAAAATTAAAGCCAGGAATTAAGTAAAAAGCATATGGAATTTCCATAATTTGAGGGGAATTGTTTGATGTGTGCCCCCCAGTTTCTTACCGTTTACTCCATGCATGAATGAAATGCTGCTCTCTTCACGATGTTCTTACAGAAATCTATACACGGATTAATATTTTCTAAAGCAAAAAAAGGCAGATTAATGTAATTACTCCGTACAGCTTAATAATGTGTTATTGCAAAAGTAATAAAAAAAAAAAAAAAAAAAAAAAAAAAAAAAAAAAAATAAGAGGTTGAACCCAATCTTGAGGCCCCTACCACCCCGTCCCTAAAGCTTTGTGAGGGAGGTAAATTGCGATATGTGCCCCACCAGGTCATAAAACAAGAGCTGTCTGTACATTACGCTTACGAAAAGTCCAATTTCATGTCTCAAGAATCGAACTCCTACACTGCGACTGTCAGCAAGACGTGAGATAACATCACTCCTATCCTTTGTACTACTGGGCTATGCCCAGGGGGCGCTATTGCAAAAAGTTTAACTCAAGATTCCAGCTGTTACGTGTTTTAATATTCCCATGAATGGAGGGTTGTACGTAGAAGAGAAAAAGAAGCTTTTCTTTTATTTGGAAACCTAACTAGGACGGTGAATGATAGTACTACTTCCGTTAATATATGCTTGTGTTGTGAATTTCATGAATTTGGGTGCAGAATTCGTTTGATTTTCATTTGACTTCCATATTTATAAGATTTTTTGGGATCGCATGATTTATCGAGTTAGCCTAACACAACCTGCACAAGTCCTACCAATGTGGAAAAATACAAGATCCTACACAACTCACACACAATATTGGAGTGGCGGATCCAGTGCTCGGAGAGCACCTACGACTGTGCGTGCTGGATCCATTGGGAACAATTTCTTTTTTTTTTCTTTATAGTGACAAAAATATTTTAGACAATATATTTAATAATTCTTTTTTTTTTCAAACATCTATTGTAGTTTAGTTGGTTAGAGCATCCATTTTAAAATTTGAAGTCTTGGGATTGAATCACTACCAAGGCAATTTATTGTGCAATTATTTTTGTTCAACATTTTTTACCAAGAGGATTCAAACATATGTGCTCTCCTTTAGAGTATGGAAAGTTTGACCATTATGGCACTTAGTGAATTTTGACATCAAATGCAACAGAACATTATTTGTTCAATTTTAGCAATTTTAATGAAATTGAAAATATTCAAACATATACTCTTCTTTTGAATTATTACCTTGGTCACTATGTTATTTGGTGAATATTGACAATAAATATAACAAAATTATATATGTTCAGTTTTAGCAAAATAATTGATATATTTAATTTTTAATATTTTATTGCAGTCTACAATCAACGATCGCACGTGCTCACTCAAGATCCTGAATTTGCCACTGTACATGGTTGAGCCCACGACTTTCAAGGTAGACCAAGTTTACGCCCTAGGTTAGCTATTTTGTATGAGAATGAAAATCGTTGACCAATTTTTTCTGATCAATGACGTAACTAATAGATCCTGACTCTACTAACGTTCACACGTAAGGCTCCTATACACTTAGACAAATAATTGGAAACACTTGATCCCATGTCGGGATCATTTGGATAGTCAAATCAATCAACTTATATATTTGTGTGTGTGAAGAACGAAAGATTTGAACCACTTGAATGTGCACAGGCATAGGATCGTAGAGAAATATTATAAGAGTGAATAGCAGTACAATTGAAAGTGTAAAATTGCATTAATAACACTAAGTATGAACTTTTAAATAGTAGAAGGAGATGAAGTGGTTATCGTTGGATAAAAGACATATGGCCTCATCTTAATGAGCGAGATGTCTTTTCTTAGGTGTCACTTCTGCAATCCTAGGTTCTGATGGTATTTAATGATTCTAAAAAGTAGCCACCAATAGCCTAGGTATATCTAAAAAGTAGACTAATAAGTTGATTGAGAGGCGTTTGTTGTACAGAGTTCACATCAATCAATCCCAAAATATCTTATAGGAAAGATCTATTAAAAGAGACAAAGTAAGGAGAAGCCTCTGTAGGTTTAGAGGCTCTTCGAAATTTCATTACAACAGATCGTGACACCTTGCATGTCACTACATGGCACCTCGACTGAGGAGATGCATCATTTTGAATACCTATGTTTGATGGCCTCAACAGACAGGTAAGATAATAATATGGAGTGTGAGCCGAATTGTTTGTTATCTTTCTACCATATGTCCAGTGTTTGGAGCCACGTTAGATGAGGCATAACAAATCACTTCATTTCTAATAAATTTGTAACCCTTTGAATTATCAAGAGAAAATTAAATGCAAGAATGGAGATACTTTTAAGGAGTTCCACACATTGAGATACACAAGAACACAATTTGAGATTGAGAGAGCAAAATCAAAGGAGGATGACAGGAATTCAAGAGCTAGGATTTGGATTAAGATTTTTGAGGAAAAACCGGAACTTGGTGCCAGATTCATCCACTTCTCCACGTATCAATTCAAAACCCGGTGATGTACTCTAATATTATTAATTATTTTTCTTTTATTATTATGAGTGAATAAGTTTTTCATTAGGGCAAATAATGAAGTCTTGGGCAAATAGTGAAGTCTTTTGAGATCCTTTATTTATTTTATTCAAGATTCAAGTTCGTACCTTATATACGTGTTTATTTTAATTATGTATTTAATATTTTGCTTTATCAATAATTCAATGATTTTGTGAATTTATTACGAATTGAGATGTGAGTTTTAAATTTAGACCTCATATTAAAATTTGGTATTTTAGTATAACGTGTAGAGATATCTATACTAACTATTGTGATTGTTATATAAAATCTTAGAACAAAAAGTGTGTTTAACTAAAATTGAGTTACATGGAGATATGTGATTGAATTAATTAAATATGCTCAATAAGAACTCGAGAATGGTAAATTAAAAACAATAAAAGAATTCAATCGAATATTACATTAGATTTATAAATCTTGAATTAGGATTTAAAAGTAATCAATAGATAAAATTGTTATTCCCTAATTTTTATTCTATATTTGAATTCTAAATTAATCTTTGTGTACTTCCTGCTATTTTCACATAGTTATATAAAAAATTACAATAAATCACAATTATTGTTTGTTTTCGTCAAATATGTGTTAGAAATAATAACATAAGTATTAAAATATAATCTTTGTAAGAACGATAATCTGGACTCAAATGTCCACTATTACTTATTAAGATATCGTATACTTGCATAGAAAAATTGCAACTCCCGATTTTACGGGGTGTCTTTCTTCTTGGCACAGAAAGGGACATCGTGCGGCAGTAGTCTGCTCTGCTAGACTACCTTTTGCTTTTCTCGATCACGTCGGGACGAAAGAAAATTTGATTACAATTTTGTAGAAAGTTTACAACAGAGAATTTGAATATATTGAAAGTAAATTGAACATTGATTGATGAAAACTGAATATTACAATTGACAAAAATAGAAAATTACAATTGCTGGTGCAGGGGGCGGACACCAGAGAGCTTGAAAGATTTTTGAATGACTAATACCCCCTATAATAGCAATCGGAACAAAAACCTAAGTGACAAGAGTAGACGTTTAAAAGACGAGGAATCATACTAAACGTTTACTAATATCAGAGCTATTTACAACTGAAATAACTATTACAATGAAAAAAAATTACAACTCAAACTTGAAGTAATATTTACAATGTGCGGCCGAAGTTGGGCAAACTGCGGCTGCTATAGTGTCAAGGGGCTAAGTAAAGTTGTGGTCCTTGACATTCTCCCCCATTTATTTTGGCAACGTCCTCGGTTCCATCAATGCATGATATGCTTCAATTAATGGTTTGAAGGCTCCAAGATCTTTTTTTCTTTCCCAAGTATTCTCCTTGCTATTGCATCCAATCCATTTGACCAACTATTCCTGATAATCTTTTCTAGAAGTTCGAGTGATTCGATGGTCAAGAATAGCTTCAGTAACTTTCTTTCCAGCTTTCTTTCTAGATGCGTCATCCTTATCTACAAAGTATGGATTCAACACACTAACATGAAGGACCTTGTGAATTTTACACCATGAAGGAGTTCAACTCTATATGCAACTCTTTCAATCCTCTTCACGATGAGTAATGGTCTAATGTATTTTGGCGTCAGTCTTGAGTTCTTCTCTCTTGTTGGTTTATAAACATTTCTGTCGAGAAGCTTAACTATTACCAGATCTCCAACATTGAATTCGACGAAACAACGCTTTAGGTCTGTAGCCTTTTTATACCGTTTTTGAGCTTTCTCAAAATAACTCCGAGCAATTTCAATATTTCGTTTCCACTCTTGAGAAAAGTTCTTTGCTTGAGGGGACTTGGTACTTCGTTCGATATCCACTGTATGAGGGAGTAACGATTGTTGGCCAGTAACAATCTTAAAAGAACTCTTATTGGTGGAAGAGCTCTTTTGGGCATTGAAGCAAATCTGAGCTGCATCCAAAAGTTTTACCCAATTTTTCTGCGACATAGAGATAAAGTGTCGAAAATATTCTTCTAGCATAGAATTGAAGCACTCCGTTAGTCCGTCAGATTGTGGGTGAAAACTAGAACTCATGCTCAAAGTTGAACCAAGAAGTTTCAACAACTCAGTCCAAAATATGCCAATGAAACGAGGATCTCGATCACTGACGATGTCCTTAGGTAGTCCCCAGTATTTGACAATATGTTTAAAGAAGAGTTGAGCTGTCTCTTCCACGGATACATATTTAGGTGCTGCAATGAAAGTTGCATATTTTGATAGAGGGTCCACCATGACGATGATAGTGCCAAAATCCTCAACTTTTGGCAACTTAATAATATAGTCCATCGATACATTTTCAAATGGCCGGGTTGGGACGGAAAGGGGCTTCAGCAAGCCCGCCTTTTTCTGATGATCTACCTTATCTTACTGACAAATAAGACATATTTTTACATAGGTTGCAATGTCGTTCCGCATTTGAGGCCAGTAGTATGCACGTTTCAGTAGTGCACAAGTGCGTTCCTCTCCAGGACACCCTACCCAAATCGTGTCATAGCATTCTGTAATTAGTGATTTCCTCAAATTTCCGCCCTTAGGAACATATAGGCTGTCTCCCTTTGTCTTCACTAGTTTCCCATTGAGCCAGAACTGTCGGGTTTTACCCTGCTCGACGAGGCCAACCAAATATTGAGTAGTTGGGTCCTTCTCCATAAGTGCCCGAATTTGGTCTCTTGTGTTCGTGGAGAAAGCGCTCCCTAAAGGAACAGCTACGGAGCAAATGGCAGCAAAATCGGCCCGTCGACTAAGACTATCAGCAACATAATTACTAGATCCGGGATGATACTCTAGCATAAAATTGAACTCTGAAAGAAATTCCTGCCAACGAGCCTGCTTGCTCGATAGTTTTGGTTGGGACATGAAGTGACTAACTGCAGTGTTATCTGTCTTCACAATAAATGAAGACCCAAGCAAATAGTGATGCCATCCTCTGAGACAATGGACTACTGCCAACAATTCTTTTTCATGTGTCGAGTAACGACGTTCTATTTGGTTTAACTTCTGGCTCTTATATGCTACCGGATGTCCTTCTTGCATGAGAACTCCACCAAGTGCAAAATCTGAAGTATCTGTATGAATTTCAAATGGTTTTGTCATATCGGGTAAGGCTAAAATCGGGTTCGTCCACGTGGACTTCTTCAACCTTTCAAAAGCAGTTTGGCATTGGGATGACCAATCACAATCCTTATCCTTCTTTGTCAATTCAGTAAGTGATAATGTAATTTCTGAGCAGCCTTTTACAAATCTTCGATAGTAATTGCATAACCCAAGAAATGAACGTACATCATATACGATTTTTGGTGGTTGTCAATCTTTGATGGCTGTAACCTTCTTTGAATCCATGCGAATTTTATCTTGTTCAATGATGTGACCCAAGAAACTGATAGATGTCTGAGCAAATGAGCATTTGGACGATTTGGCATAGAGATCATTCTCCCGTAGTCGATTAAAAACTTGTCTCACATGTTGGATATGTTCCTCCAATGTCTCGCTGTAGGTTACTATGTCGTCCAAGTACACCACGACAAAATCATCTAAGAACCCTTGAAGTACTTGATTCATCATAGTACAAAACGTTGCTGGAGTGTTTGCCAAACCAAAAGGCATCACTTTAAATCCAAAGGCTCCATATCTGGTTACCACCGTAGTCTTTGCTTCATCTCCCTCCTTTATTCGAACTTGTCAGTATCCAAACCTAAGATCAATTTTTGTGTAATATTTCGCCCAACTCAATCGATCGAAGCAATCCGCAACCAGTGGGATAGGATAGCTATTCTTTACAGTAATCTTGTTCAAGGCTGGATAGTCACAGGACATTCTAAGAGAACCATCGACCTTTTTCTGAAACAATACAGGAGCTCCGTATGGTGACTTCACAGTCACAATGATTCCACTCTCCAACATTTCTCCCAATTGCTTCCTAAGCTCTTCAATCTCAGTTTGAGACATACGATATGGTACCCTGGCGGGAGGTTTGGCACCTGGAATAAGTTCAATTTCATGATCAATCGTCTTTCTTTGGTAATTCGTCCGGCATGATGTCCTCAAATTCCTGAATAAGCCTTTTAACGGGTTTTGGAATAGGACCATTCGCCTCTTCGATATCCTCTAATCGAAGAATGCACAAAAAAGAAGGTTCATTTATCTTAAAACCCTTACTAAATTGCATGGCTGAGATACTCGTCTCGCCTATCCTCCCAACTTGTGTAGGGATGACACACGGCTTATTACCCATCATCATTAACGAATCGGAATATGGCAACATTGCTGTCTTAGTATCCCAAAGAAATTTCAATCCCAGAATAAGCTTGAAATCATCCATCATAATTCAGTAAGTTCTTTGCTCGAAAGGACCCGCTTTGATCAACAACGATTTCGCCACTCCAGCTATTGGTTGAGCAGCGGAGTTGATTGCTTTGACTTTTTCACTACCCTTTTCCAGAACAAGTCTGAGTCGCTCTACTTCGGTACATGCAAGGTAGTTGTGGGTAGCACCAGTATCTACCATAGCCCTGATTGGCATCCCATTGATTTTTACATCAATGTACATTAAGCCTTTGACCCTACAAATTCGAGCCTTCACTTCTTCTATATTTGCCTCTTTCAATGGGACATCATCATTTTCAACAACCCGATGCGACAATGTGTTGCCCCGATGTGAAAATGCCCCAACTACGTTCTCATCCTCTTCGGAGTCGGTCTCACTATGACAATTAGCTTGCGAGGCCTCTTGCTTTGAACTTGACCCGCCACTTGCTAGCTGACAATATGCATTCACCATTCGCTTCTGAGGACACTCCGACACCCGATGAGGTCCTTCGCATAAAAAGCACATCAATTTGGGAGTGACATCAGTTCGGCCCTCCGTTGCTTTTCCTTTGTTCCAGTTGTTCCTGTTGCTGTCGTTAAAATTTCCTTGACGGCTATTATGATAGTTTCCCTGAAAGCCACGGGTGCTTTGATAGGCTCCTCTTTTATTTTGAGAGTAATGCTCTTCCTCATTTGAGTTCGAGCTGGGTCTGTTACCACCTCCAATTACTTGATTACTCTTCGAAGGTCGATCTTTTCTAGATTCTGTTTGGTAGTCACTCAAGCATTCGGCAGCTCCCATGGCTGTGCCCAAATCAGTAACTTTCTGTCTTTGAAGTTCCATGCGTGTCCACGGTTTCAACCCTTCCATAAAGGTGAAGAGCTTATCATTTTTTGATATATCTCGAATATTCAGCATATGCCCTGAAAAGGATTTCACATACTCCTTGATGGAACTTGTGTGTTTCAAGTCTCGAAGTGTCCGTCGAGCCTGATACTCGACATTTTTGGGGAAAAACTGAGATCTGATCGCTTCTTTGAGGAGATCCCAAGAATCTATTCGGACTTTGTTGGCCTGAATATTAGCATATTTGGTTCGCCACCATAATTTTGTATCTCCACCCAGATACATGGTAGCTGTGGTTACCTTTCTAGCTTCGTCTTCGATCGACGCTATGAGAAAGTACTATTCCATATCAAACAAGAAGTTTTCGACTTCTTTTGCATCACGTGCCCGTTCGTAGGTACACGGTTCAGGAATTCTGAGTCTAAGAGCATACTCAGGTACGGGAGCTTACCCATTGCCCACCGCACGTTGGAGTACTCGTAATTGAGCTTTCAACGCTTCCAATTCATCCTGTAGATTGGGAATGATTGCAGTAACTTCAGTCATTGCTGCGCAAGCCCTTTGACTTTCATCCAGTTGGATGTGTAATCCATGAATCTCGAATTCTGCCATCTCGACTTTTTCCTCGAGATCGTCCAAGGCATAGCACAACCTAGTAGTTGTCTCATCAAGCGCATCCACACGCTGTTTAGTAGTACTCTTCTTTTGAGGCTCTCCCACTTCAGTGGTGTGAGATGTAATTGAATCCATAGCTTTCTTATCGAGGGTCGTGAGCTGCAGCTCTGATACCAACTTTCATAGGGTGCCTTTCTTCTTGGCACAAAAAGGGACATCGTGCGGCAGTAGTCTGCTCTGCTAGACTACCTTCCGCTTTTTCTCGGTCGTGTCGGGACGAAATAAAATTTGATTACAAATTTGTAGAAAGCTTACAACAGAGAATTTGAATACATTGAAAGTAAATTGAATATTGATTGATGAAAACTGAACATTACAATTGACGAAAGCAAAAAATTACAATTGCTGATGTAGGGGCCGGACACCAGTGAGCTTGAAAGATTTTTGAATGACTAATACCCCTTATAATAGCATTCGGAACAAAAACCTAAGTGACAGGAGTAGACGTTTAAAAGATGAGGAATCATACTAAACGTTTATTAATATCAGAGCTATTTTACAACTGAAATAACTATTACAATGAAAAGAAAATTACAACTCAAATTTGAAGTAATATTTACAATGTGCGGTCGAAGTTGAGCAAACTGCGGCTGCGATAGTATCAAGGGGCCAAGTAAAGCTGCGATCCTTGACACCCGGTCTGGTAGTGCAGCAGCATGACCCACCACATCTCTTTGCAAATAATCTCATCTCGTAGTTAGGTCGAACAGACTTACGGTCGAATGTATTATTATTTTAAAAATTTTGCTCATATTTTTCATTTTAGATCATTTGGGTTGGTCGACAGTTGGCAATAGTGATGTGCTAAGCACTAAGTGAGCTAGTCCCCAACCTTGTATAGCAAGTCGGAGCAATGTTAAGCACTTCACGATTTTGTGGATGGAATAGTCTGTTGGCTCTGATCAACTTTGATACCACTACATCAATATGTCCTTGCCCTTTCCATATAGCTTCCTTGTCCCACCTGGATTGCTCCCATCCCTTTCCAACCTCCCCAAGTCATCTTTGCCCTCTTTTGGATCTCTATGATTAACCTCAACTTTGTTCAACCTCTCTCGAGGCACCCTTAGAACCTTCATTCACTTGATACCATTAATTAGTTCTTTCATAAGTAAAAAAAATTAACTTTTTATGGATTTTTTTTCTTCATTTATGAATTAGTCCGCTAGAAAATCCTTTGTCCTCTTGTGACTCCGCCCTTGCTCCCAACTTATCTCAGTATTTGAGGTTAACTCCAATACCTTCTCCACCTTCATCATAAGAAGTAGGAACTCACCACTGTACATTTGATGTGAATTGCGAATAAGTGTAAACTTGTTCAAGCCCTCTTTTATATCTTCACTTGTGACATCAACTTTTTCCACTTTTACTGAAATTACTATTAACATCGTCTTTTAACTACTATGATTTAGCGAATGAAAATATCTAAAAAGCGTGGTGGTACAAAAATAATATCGTGATGACAATATTTCCCATATATGAATTATGAAGAAATGTACACTTGATTATTACAAGGAATGTTGGGCTTTTGTTGTCTTGGGCGATGATGAGTACCAACAGATTGAAGTGAACTTTGGGGTGTTTGGCCCAATTAAAGATGATAAACAAAGCCCAATATGCTCACACTGAAGGTTGACTCATTGGCCCGGTCCAAGTGAAGTGGTCATTTTGAGGTGTAACAAGTTATAGAGGTCTTGCTCATTGACCCAACTTATATAATTTAGGACTCGTTTAATATAACTTTTACATCTTTTTTTTCTTGTTAAAGAGATTTTGGAAAAAGTCACTTTAATTTTTGTTTAAAAATTAATTTTTAAAAGAATTTCATATTTTGAAAGTGTTTTTATCTTAATGCTCTTCTAGCTAGGAAAAATTACTTTTGTAAAATTAGCGGACATTCCAAAAGCTGCTTTTTAAGTTTCGAAAACTCTTTTTTAATTTTTCAAAAATGATGTCAAATAGGCCTTAGTTTGTGTATAGATCTGATCAATGGTTGTTGGCCTAATAACGCTCTTAATTGGCCTTTATAAAAAAGATAAAAATTTGATTAATTTCTAAACTCATGTTCAAGATACGATTTTTTCATAAAATATCTCTAAAAAGAGAGTTAATTGTTTCAATAGTCATTGAACTTTAATCCATGTTTTTGATTGGTCAGTGAAGATTAAAATATCGAGTTTTGATCACTGAACTTAAGCCAATGTCTTCGATTGCTCACTGAACTTAGGTTTATATCTTAGATTGCTCATTGAAATTTAAAATGTCAAATTTTGGCCGCTGAACTTTGGAATATGCAGTACGTTACTCCCTAGCATAACTGTTGAACTTTGAAAAATATCGAGTTTACAGTGAGTAATGTACAACTTTTTTCAAAATTCAATGAGTAATGTACAATATTTTTCAATGTTCAGTGAGTAATGTACAACATTTTTTAAAGTTCAATGGTCAAAACTCGATATCTTAAACTTTAGTGAACAATTAAAGATATAGATCTAAATTTAGTGACTAAAACTCGATATTTTAAATTTCAAACACCAATTAAATACATGGAGACCATTGGAAGAATTAACTCCTAAAAAGACTTGAATACAAATTGGGAAAACGATGAGAGGGAGAGGAGCCGGAGTGTTCGGACCGGCCAACATCGACTCATAATGTCATTGAGAACAAAACTCAAACACCTTGCACTTACTCAAAGCGCCACCACCCGCTACCTGTCCCACCTCTCACACCACCACAACCACCATCCTCCGACGCCGCTTCCGCCACCACCTCAATTACAAGACCCATACAACCAACTCAAAGAAGATCCATTTGGAATTCTTTCAGACCTCTGGGTCAAGACCTTCACCCAACCTTACAAGCCCTTCAACAACCTCTCTGGCTTTCTATCCAAATTCGATCTCTGGGTCCTTGCCTATCAGCGCACCTGTGCCAATGTCACCGGATCTTTCCCTCATAAGAACTCCATCTATATCAATACACTTTCCGACCTTCTATCCCTAAAAAACGCAGTCGTTCATAACCACTTTCAATGGAATTCCAAAACTCAGCAGATCATTCGCAGCCCTAATGATAAGCCAATTAATTTGCTCTCCAAACGCAAGCTCAACTCCGTTTTGGCATCGAAGACTCCTCCTTTTCAGGACCTGGTGGTTCAGGAAGTTTTGTTGATGATTCTGGAGCCAGTTTTTGAGCCGCAGTTTTCTTCAAAATCTCACGCCTTCCGTCCAGGTAGGAATCCTCATTCCGTCATTAGAACCATCAGGAGTAACTTTGCTGGGTACTTGTGGTTTATAAAAGGTGATATAAGTGAGATTCTTGATCATGTTGACGTTAATGTGGTAATTGGTTGTGTGGAAAAAGCTGTGAAAGACAAAAAGGTTTTGAATTTGATTAAATCAGGGTTGAAAGGTCCACCACGAAATTTTACATACTGGGAAGATAATGGCGGGAAAGTAAGTAAAAGGAAAAGAAAGAAGGGTCAGACGAGGAAGAGGTTATTGAATGAGAATGAGCCGAAGCCAGACCCATATTGGTTGAGGACATTCTTTGATTTTGCCCCAGAGGAGGCTGCAAAGATTCCTAATTACGGTTACTGTGGAATTCTTAGTCCTTTACTGGTTAATGTTTGTCTTAATGAGCTTGATCAAATGATGGAAGATCGGACAATCAAATTCTTTAAGCCTTGTGAATTAGATTCTATATGGAAGTATTCGATGAAGGATAGTTGCCATAACCCTTCTTGGCCGGAGTTTGTACCTGCAAGTGGGAAGGAGAAGACTAGAAAAATGGATTATATCAGGTTTGGAGGTCATTTCCTGATTGGTATTAGGGGACCGAGGGAGGATGCGGTGGGAATTAGAAAAGAAATAATTGAGTTCTGTGAGAGTAAATTCGGGATTAGGTTGGACAATTCTAAGGTCGAAATTGAGCATATCACTAGGGGGATTCAGTTTTTGGATCATATAATTTGTCGGCGGGTTATACACCCCACTCTTCGGTACACCTCAAGTGAAGGTAAGATTGTGAGTGAAAAAGGCGTTGGGACTTTGCTTTCAGTCACTGCTAGCTTGCAACAGTGTATTCGCCAGTTTAGGCGGCTTGCATTTGTGAAGGGTGATAGGGATCCAGAGCCACTGCCCTGCACTCCCATGCTGTATTCGGGTCAAGCTCATACTAATGCTCAGATGAATAAGTTCCTTGAGAGCATGGCTGATTGGTATAGATATGCAGATAACAGGAAGAAAATTGTTGGGTTTTGTGCTTATGTGATCCGCAGCTCTCTCGCTAAATTGTATGCGGCAAGGTATAGACTGAAATCACGTGCCAAGGTGTACAAGATTGCTTCACGTGATCTTAGCCGTCCATTGAGGGAAAGTAGCAATAATTCTGCCCCAGAGTATTCTGATCTTTTGAGGATGGGACTTGTTGACAACATTGAAGGCGTTCAGTTTTCTCACATGTCTTTGATTCCATCATGTGATTATACTCCATTTCCGAGAAGCTGGGTCCCCGATCACGAGAGAGTGTTGCGTGAGTATATCCGATTACAAGACCCTAAATTCTTCTGTCAACTGAATAAGTTAGTTAAACAACAAGGTCTTTGTTTTCCCCAAGATGAGATATCCAAGATTGTGTGGGACTACAAAACTCTAGGAGTCTTCAGCAACCGGTTTAATGGTGATAAAGAGTCAGAAAATGCTTCTCATACAGTGATGCAAGCACCGTTGCTAAAATATGATGTTTGAAAATCATTACATTTCAAATAAGAAAACTCACCTATAGTATGCTGTTGTACAAGGTGTTCTTGAACAGAGGGAGTGTCAATCATTTCCAAAAAAAAGTGTTTTGAATGAGGGTTGCTAAGCTAAAAGGGCAGTATGCAGAATGAAGGTCCCTTGAAGAAGCTAGACATTGCACCTGTCTAGGAATCGAATAATCATGAAGTTGCTGAATTAAGTTTGCTGTATCTGATGAAAGACTTGTGACTGCACAATTAGGTAGTGGCACTAGTGAAGTTGGTATATTCTGTTGATTCAGTGTGATGAAGATATTTGATCAAAGCAGCTGGGGTAAATGATGTCATATTATTTGAACTGAGAACATGCCCCCATATTAAGTGCAGAGGTAGTGTCATTACTATTGCTAAATGCTGGATGCCAGATTCTGGACTTTTCTCCTTTCAAAATTCTGCTTAGGCTCCTATATTCTCTTATTTTGAACCTTAAGTTCAACCAAATTCATTCAAATGCATACCCTAACTGGCATTGACTGTGATTACCACCATGTGAATCTGAATTATGGTCGAATTATGGACGACCTGACAGAGGTGAAGTTAAAGTTCTTGTCTCTTCGTGCAGAGTGTATTAAAAAAGAAGAAGCAAGATTACCATAAACAACAAATCGAAGAAATAAGAAGAGTAGGATAAAAACACGGGATTTCTTACTACTGGGTACAAACCTTTTCATCTTTTCAGTTCACCTTATATTCTTGTATGCACTATGAGTTTGTAAGTCGAATAATACAACGTAGATTGATGCAATTCATTCCACAACAAACTAAGCTTGTTTCCCAATAAATTTTGGTTGGCTATTCATATTGGTTCTTTGGGCATTTCTTCTTCTGCCTTCATTTAAAAAATAATAATAATAATAAAAATAAATAAATAAATTTGTTTTCTCATCATTGGTCTTTTGCTTGTTAGCACAGTGCTAATATTTGAATTTGATAGGTGATTGTTATTTTGATCAGTGTTCTAAATATGCTTTAATTTCCAGAAATTAACTAGATTGTAATTTTCAATTTGCGCCACTTGAGTATTGTGAATGTTTTATCAAGGTCTCATTTTCAAACATTGTGATAAAAAAATCTTAGAGAATGGCTAGGAGTGAAATGATGCCATAGTTTAACTTCTGATGTGTTTAACTTCTGACGTGGTATTTTCTTATTCAAAATAAGGGGGCATCAAACCAATAAATGGTCGCATTCTTATCTTGGGTTGTTCTCAAGTTCTAATCATATCACTTGCTACTGCAATTAATTTGCAACTCATTGTTTATTTGCCCTGTTGTTCAAGGATGTCCAGCCTTGCCTTTCAGGTATGTCTATAATGATTAGTTCCTTCAATATCCTTCTTTTAAAATTTTCTCATTCATTTTATTTATTTATTACCTTATTTCTTTTGGCTATAGTTTTATTTGCAAATAATTCCCTTATATTTATTTAGCCCTTGTTTGGTTTAGCTAAAAATAAGATTTTTAGTAAATTGTGATAAAAGTTGTGAAATGTGAAGTTGAAAGGTGGATAAAATTTCTGGACCCCATTAAATGTGTGATTAAAAATGAAATTTAGAAAATGGGAGCCAAACTGGCTTTTAATCTCTGTTTTGTTTTGTTTTTTTTTTGCCTTCTCTCTCTCTCTCTCTCTCTCTCTCTCTCTGGGAGGGCAGTTGGCAGTGTCACCAGCATATAAGTTTAGGTTTGTGCTCCATTTAGGAATATCATGTTCCAAGCAAACATGATTTCATCTGATAAAGCTACACTTCATTAGATTCTGAGTTGCAATTAATATTTAATAGTGAAGAGTACATAATTCTGTTAAAGAAGTACTAGGTTGGACATTTGGTATTAACTGTTGGAGTGCCAGTATTTGGCTTCTCATTTGTTTTTTCTCCCCTTCTCTCGTACCTATGGTGGTTAGCTTAAGTACATAAATTTCTGAATTTTTCTGAAACTAACGACCATTTACATCCAGATTAAAGCTTAAGGGACCTAATAGCAGTATTTAGTTGACCAATTGAATACAAAAGAAGCTAGATATGAAATAGTGGAAGATGCTGCTGCATAATTATGGAACCTAAAATATGTTTTGGTTCACGGGATTTCTTTTTGTAAACAATAGGAGCTAACATCTCGTCTTTGAGCTCAACTGCCAAGATTGATTAACTACAGGACATGCCAGATGAGAGTTTGATCTTCTCATGGAAAGGTCTTCAATATCTGCATCGGAGATTGTACCACAATGGGTAGTCTCAACAAATGCTGCAATCTCTAGATCATATCTTACAATTTACTTGATGAACTCAAACTTGTATTCTTTATTCTCCCTCAAGCAAACATATCTCGTG
>NC_036249.1:2560107-2683944 GCF_002742605.1 Olea europaea var. sylvestris | reverse complement strand
CCCCCCCCCCCCCCCCCCCCACCCCCCCTTTTCAACTACACATTTTCCCAAAAAATCATTTTTCACTTTAAAATCTCTGTGCCAAACAAGCTTTTAATATGGTTAAGTTAGTTTCCTGTAATACATCTTTGTCGTAGCAAGTGGGTATAACCAAAAACTATTTCTTGTTTGGCTACGACCAGGGACAATATGCATGTTTGGTATACAACAATGGACAATGCTGCACAGATGGAGAAGATATATTTGTTCTGTCTTGTTGGCAAAATGTATGCTACTCTTTGCAGAATTCAAAAAGGGGTGGAATTTCTTGTTGAACAAGAATCAAAATATGTGTGGGATACGTTGCTGCTTTTATTTGTGTATTCTTAAGTTCTAGGTGACCTATCTTCTTGTGCTTTAGCATGTTTGGCTTTGCTTCTTTCTGCAAAAGAACTTGCTTTTTTTGCTGCTTATTTGTCAAAATCGGCTGAAAATATGAGATTTTATGGAAAAGGGCAGGTTATGGGATGTGGCTAGAGCCTAGGTATGCTTTTCTTTTTCCTCTTTATCATTCATTTTATAAAATAGTGTATTTTGGATTTCCACAATAACAAATCTCAGATATTCTTTTCTTTCCTTTTTTATATGTACTTTTCTAACATGTGTGTTTGGAAGGGCTTTTTCAAGGCCTAAAAAAAAAAAATTCTGAATCTTGAAACTGCTTTTGTTTTAAATATTGATTGTTTGTCTAAATCAAAAAATTTTGACAAAAAAGGGCTTTAAAAAGTTGTTTTAGAGAAGCTCAGAAGCTCTAATCGAAATTTTACGGGAAATTTTAATTGACATTTAGCTCTTGTTTGGTTTTGTTAGAAAGCATATTTTGGTTCTTTATTGGTTTGAACTAGGATTAATAACTAAGTTTCATTTTGTTAAATGTTGACCAATTTAAAGACATTATCTATTGGAGCTTGGGCTTGAAAAATATTTCTTCAAGATAGCACATATATATATGTATATATTAAGAAATCTAAGAGGGATTTAGCACCAAGGAGGTCAGTTCCACTTTTCTCAAGGACATCTAAGGGGAGAGGGGAGAAAAGGTTAGAAGAGAGGAAGAAAGGATTGTCATGTTGGAGTGAGGATGGTCATTAAGCTCGCTACGTGGGTAAATCCTTGTGCTTTTTATATGGAGATCCAAGAATGATATTTCATTACCTTTAGGGAGTCCACAGATTCAATTTTTATTAGTTTTTAGTCTCTTAGAAAATTGATTTATTTAGAGATTTTAGCCTACACCCAACTGAGAAAAAAAATAAAATAAATCCGAAAGAGCATACATGAAAATAAGCAAAACAAAAAATAAAAGGGGATGTCTCAACTTCGAACAATGTTTCATTTCAAGCTGATAACTAAAATTCCAACAGTGGATAATTAGCGTAAAAACATCCTTATCGTTTGTACTCATTGCGAAAAGGTCCCTATTGTTTTGCACTTGCTATTTACACCATAATTTCAAACCTTTCTTGTAGATTTGGTCCTTTATGTCACATTCTGTTAAATCCTTCCGTTAGATATGTGTAATTTGATGTAAAAGGTCCCTATTGTTTGCTGTAATTACGCAAATAGTCCCTATCATTTCAATTTTGACATTTGGATATTCAAATCGATATTTCTTTGCTTAAAAAGTCTTTTCATTCATTTTTTCCATTATAACATTATGAAATGACTAATTTATCATCTTTAAATAAACAAAAAGAAAAAATAAATAATATAAAAAAATTATATCTAGAGTTTCTAATTTCTTTAAAAAATTACAAAGAAATCTCGAATAAAAAAATTTAAAACATTCTAATAAAAAAAATATTTTATATTCCCAAATAACCGACCTACCCCTACTCGTACGCTTATACTCCACCACCACCACCAAAATAATTAAAAAGAGAATTAAAAGTATAAAAAATATTTGATGAGGAATAAACACCATTTTGTTTTAATAATTTTTTTCTATTTTTAATTCTTTTTTTTTACTTTTATTATACTGTTAATTATCTCTTTAATTAATTTTACAGTGGTGGTGGAGTGTAGGGGATGGGTGTAGGGTATATGGGTTAATTGGGAAGATGAAATGTTTTTGTTTATTAGAATGTTTCAAATTATTTTCTTGAGACTCATTTGTACTTTTTAAAAAATTTAGAAACTTTAGATACAATTTGTTTATATTTTTTTATTTGGTTATTTAAAGATGATGATAAATTAGCCATTTTATAATGTTATAGTGGACAAAATGGACGGTAAGGACCTTTTAAACAAAGAAATGTCAATCTGAGTGTCCAAATGTCAAAATTGAAACGATAGAGAATATTTATGCAATTAAAGCAAACAATAAGGGCATTTTGCGTCAAATTACACATATTTAACGGAATATGACGGAAATAACCAATTTTGCAAGAAATGTTTGAAATGAGGGTGTACATAGTAGGTTCAAAATGATAAGGACCATTTTCGCAATGAATACAAACGATAGGGATGTTTTTGCTAATTACCCCAACTGTGTTGCACTTTGTCACAAAATTTAAAGTTCTTTTCTACTTGGAAGTATTTTCTTATTTGGAGAGTGTAGACTTTAATTGGTTTGTTGATTATATGCAATAATTACATATTTTGACTTGTAAAGTCGCGTTAACGTAACATGCTACTATGTTATATTTTACAATTTTACTGGCTATACAGGCCACTCATATGGCAAGGTGGGTGGGAGGGGGTGAGTGATTATTTAAAAATAAATAAATCACTCATTCTTACAGCTAGCATCTCTCTATATTTTAAACTGCTAGGTTTTACAGAATGAACACAAAAAACTGGAGCAAGATTTTTACATAGCTTGAACCTCAAACAACTATACCCAATAGTAAAAGCACGTGTATAAATGCAAATCCATTGTCATGTGTAAATCAATAACATAAAACATCTCATTATTGTCCATATCATACGGAATATTATCCTCTTAATTAATTCTTCACCTTTTCATCTTCTACCTCAAATGCTGACACGGGAAATTTTTTAGAAATTCTGGTGGGTATACCAAGCGTTAATTTTTCCAAAAACTGGTAATATGGACAAAATTTTAAACCAATTATTAAAAGAGAAGGAATAAGAAGGATTTATGAAAATGTGTGTAATTTTCTTTTTGGTTGTCAAAATTTCACAAGCGAGTACAATTTGGAAGCGTTTTTCAATTCTGCATATATTTTTTTGCGTGATAATTGGCCTTCGGCAAGCATTGTCAAATTTTCGAGTTCAAAATTTTTTTTAGGGTTGTGTTTTAGCCATTTTTTTTCTATTTTTAGTTAGTTTAAATGTATTTTCGTCATTTTTGTCATTTTGGTAGTTTTTTTTTTTTTTTAATTCTACAAAATTAGGATTTCAATTTAATTAAGATTTATTTTGAGTTTTTAAAATATGTTTAGGAGTTTGCAAATTACACAATTGGAGTTTTTTTTTTTTTTTTTTGGTTTCTTGATGGATTCCAATAATTTTCACGCCTGTTTGAGCAAAATTCGATGAACCCTTGTTTGTGCATCACAAAACAAGAGCATTTATTATTGTTCACGTTTCCTCCTCTGTCAACTGGCATCCTAAATTTGGATATCAGAAATGGTTATCCACATGTTAGGGTGCGTTTGTCTCCAATTTTTATAAAAATGAGAATGAAAAATATAGCTATTATAGACCTCACACAAGAGATAAAAATTCAAATTTCGTGGCTTGATGTGATGGATAATTGTCATATTTTTTATTTTAATGAAAAAAGAATGGAAAACAAACAAGGACTTAGTTTCCTCATCCTACACTCCTCAACAAACGCCGTGACACTTCTATATATTACGATGCGCAGTGCCCGATTGTACGAATTTGTTGCACCTTGCTCTTCATCCGCTACCCCCCAACGAATCTGGAGCAGGACCTTGGGTTCATCTTTTAGAGTAGGTCGCAAGATTTATGCGTGCATGTAGAGATTAATATTATACTGTATAAATGAGTCAAAAACTCCAAGGCTTGTAATTAATTATTTTGGGTCTGGTCAAGTACTCTTATTCGCAAATAATTTGCTGCCAACCTGTTAAATTTGTCAGCTTTTCCAGTCAAAGGTTCCTATTAGTTAATAATCCTCTTTACACCTCTCATTCCGTGCAAAAAGAATTGATCAGGAGACAAAATCAATCATGGGATTCACCCCACATTTTTAAAAGATACTTCTCACATTTGCTACAACCACCTTTGGCAAAGAAATCAGAATTTGCCTTCTTAATTTTGGGCCCCACATTGGCCCCACCAGGTTTAAGGTTGTGCCTATATTCCATTGTCACTTGTTCAAATACTTCAACATCGAACATGTTCAAATTCAGCCCTATATTCATATGATCTCTCACAAATGCGAAGGGCAGTTGATCCCTTGGATTAAATGCTTCCAATTCATTGAATAGAAGGCAGGAGAAGAGATTACTGGCCATACTATGCTTCCTCAACATTAGAGCACTATCCGGCACATCTGTAAAATGCATAGATGGATATGACACATTTAGATAAAGTAAATTAGATGGTATCAATTAATATTAGAGGAAGAAGGTAAATTTTTGCTTATTTCAATTTCTATCCTGTACTATTGCATATAAACAAAATGCATATTTATACATACGACATGTTTGATGAAGTAAACTTGTCTATTTGTTCAATTTTATCTGATTACGTAGTTTGTAGAATGTACAAACGCATATAATAAGCTTGAAAAGTGAACCTGATTGTATTAAACAATATTAAAGAAGCAAGATAAACAAAAATTTTGTCAATTATGGATAATATTTAGTTCTATCTAAAGTTACTACAAGACCGATATACTAGAAGAATAAAAAGCAAATTGTACATAATAATTAGTCTTCTAGCAAAAGCAAGTTGCATGTAATTTAGGGTAGTGATTATAGCTTTATTAGCAAACTCTAGAAGCCAGGCCCCACCTTTAGACAAACTTAAAAAAGAGACCTAATTATCATGGTTTAGGCATTTCTAGCCCAATTTGACAATCATTCTTTTAATTTTTTTTTTACTCATTTTTAATCACACATTCTTATAATAAAATATTCTACTCGCATTCTCAAAATAAAATATCTTTATGTAAACTCAAAACTTTTTCCTTTTTTTATCATACATTCTCAAAAAAAAGTACTATTCAAAAATTCCTTTTTCTCAAAAAAAAAAAAAAAAAACTGTCAAAACATGGGCCTAGTTAGTAAATCTTTGCAATTATTGTCTTAAGTTTTTGACAAGTAACCTTGAAAAGAAGTTTATTGCATATTTAGCTCTTTATTACAAATTCTTTATAACTTTTTTTTTTTTTTAAATTCATTTTTAACCAGCACATGAATTAATAGCTTTTTCCTATTTATTAACCACACATTCTTTATAAAATATCACTTTTCACAAATTCATTCTCAAAAAAATTAACAATAAGCATGGCCTTATTGTGAAATTGATTGTGGCCAAAAGATTAAGATTTTAATGTTCACGACCTTAGGAGGAGTCTAATAGAATATATCACTTTAGCGCACTGCACAAGCTATGGCTTTTTTAAAAGTGACTTCAGCTAGAATCAATAATCCTTTAGCTTTTGAGTTACCAATTACAAAAAGGGATCTATATCCAACTGGCAAATAGAGTGTTGTCATTAATTTTTATATCACATAAAAAACTATAGAACTCCATTGCATGTGAAGAAATAGTGATATTCAGTTTCATGGAGGACAAACTCAACCACTGTAGCAAAGAAACAGATACTGACAATGGCAGATTCGTAGGATTCGATAGCATTGAACAATATTAAAAAAGAGAAGATTCGTTATAGTGTTTAGTCATGTCCAATATTGCATATCAAACAAACACTGAGTTCATAAACGTAATACCTGTTGGATATGGCTTCTTTGGTGTCCATGGTTCCAAGCCATGCTCACAGTACGTCTCCATTTGCGTCTTCAGTGCATCAACATCCCACCATTTCTTCCATCTGGCAGTTGCCATTGTCTCTTCCATGGTATGAACATAATACGGATGTCTTGATATAGCCATATCGACATTATCTTTAATAACTAGCGAATGGACTAATAGAAGTGGATCGATAACTAGCTGTAGCTTTGCGTCAACCCATATGCTATATTTCGAGTTAGGAAAAAGCCTATGAACTAAAAACTTGGGTATGACTCCATTCATTGCTGCATTTTCATACAAATGCTTGCTTGAAACTCGAATGACCCTCCATGCACCAATCTTATACTCCTTGGATTTTCTTGAAATTAATTTGTGATGGTTTAAGCCCTTGAGAGTAACATCATCCACAAACATGAAAAAACATACATAATCAAGGGTTTTGGATCCTAGGCCTTTTGGCTGCCGGATTTTGTCGTGATCATTGAATATAGCAGAAACGACCACCATGCCGTCGCATTTTTCCATTGCGATACGATCTGAAAACCCACAAAACCACTACTTATATAATTCTAATACCTATCAAAATGGAAAATGTAAATGTTCACAATTACAATGCACTAAAAGTCTAAAACAACTAACCAGAATTACTAATTGGAAAACGTTTAAAGAATCCACAGGGGATGTCTCTTCCGTCCTCACGGTGATCGAAATAAGAAAATCTTTTCTCAACACTGAAATTCCCACCAAAAATATCAGCATTCCTCTGCATATACTTTAAAGATTGGGAGCCTAAAGCCGTCGAATTCCTAAATATTTCTTTGATTTCCTTCAAAATCTCCCAATAATCTAACAAAATGTGAAAATCCCATTATTTAAAAATCATAATATAATCAAAAACCAACAAGCATTATAATGAAATACATATTAGTCAATATTTCAATTTACCTGAGAAAAAAACAGGGGAATTGCAGGATGAACGCAGTGTAGGAATGCCATATTTGTGTTCTCCATAAGATGAAGGGTAGAAAAACAGAGGGATTTGAATGGGATCGAAGGGAGATGATCTGAAAATGCATTTGGTTGAAGAAACAGAGAAATATAGAGCGAAAAACAGAGAGGAAAAGAGGTAGAGAAACGAGAAACAGAGGAGCTTTGATTGGCAGAGGAGTGGCGTCGATATTGCCTTCCCCATTTACCTAATTAGGTTGTAAGATGTAACTATCACCTAACGATAATTCTATGAGTTTCCTTCTTTCTTTTGGACACTTTTGCAGTCTTATCAAAAGAAAATATTCCACTCCAATGGTCCCACAATATAACAAGGAACCATTAATTTCATGAATAAATCCACTTGTATTCTCGTTCATCTGTTCAATGTGATTAAATTTTAATTCTAATTTTCCATGTGAATTTATTTGTAAAATTGACGGTCGTGATACTTGAACTCGGTAATTTTGTATGCTATGATAATTTGAGGGTTGAGATTAATTGAAAGAACTTCCTTTCGGAAGGAAAGCAAAAAATCTTTTACTCTATAATGGACTGGATTGAAAATTCTTATTTTCATCAAAAAAAGGAAGGTTTAACCTTTTAGATGAGTTTAGTAACATCGTATCAAGAGTGGGTAAAAAAATTTGAGTTCAAATCTTGTCACTAGTTATTTATGAAAGTTTGCACGTACTAGACTGTTGAATAGAAAATAAATTTGATCTGTATGCTGAAAACATAATAATATAGTCTTCCCGTAGTTTGGATGAGTTGATTAATAATTTCTCATTCTAGTGAATGTGGTTAAACCTATAAACTTCAATCATATGTCTTGAGATCTAAATTGAAAATAGATAATGCCCTCGTGTGACCAAATCCAACAATCTTGGTATGGAGATTGAGGAAAGCGATTGGAGCCAAAAGAGTCAAAATGCATTCAGGGGAAATTACATATATACAAGTACTTAAGTTTTCCAATTTTAAAAATTAGGTGTGAGGTTTATTTCAGGTATTAATTAAATTATTAATAATATTATAAAATTTATCCACCCACCTCAACCCCACTACAAAACCTAAATTCTCTCTCTCTCTCTCTCCGATCACGAAAACCACATCATTGATCGTTTGATCCAATTAGTGACAACCACAACCTGTAACACCTAACAACCGATGGCATATCCAAGTCCTCAAAACCATAACCACCACATCAATGGTCGCTACCTACAATAAAAACAACCAACCCCACGCATAACCTCCACAATTGAGTTTACAGTTTGCCCAATTTCGCACTCCATTAGCAACAACCTCAAACCCCTGTTTTTAGTCTGTCTTTGTTGACTCTGTAATTTACAGTGAACTCGTACAAATAGGCCCTTAACAAACGATGCTCACTTCTCCATCTCGGAAGGTAATGGCGCTCACAAGTTGTGCTGTAAAATGTCAAAGCTCTTAAATGCTGGTTCGACTGTAGATCTGGCAATCATGGTTGGAGGTATGACAGTGTGATGTTGTGGTATATTATTGTTGGTGGTTGTGGTTTGGTGAAGAAGGTTATGATGTTGGATTTGATGTGGTGGTGGCAGCGATAGCGGTGCTTCTTCTTGTGGAGTAGGTAACCCATTAGATGGTCTTGTTGGTGTTTTTGCAAATGGGGTAGTGGTGCATGGTGGTGGTGTTCAGGGTTTTTTGTTGGGGGGTGGTGCTTTGTGACCAACTATTAGACTGTGTTGGTGGTGGTGGTTGTAAGTCATCGTGGTGATGGTGAGTGTAGTGTTGGTGGTGATGGTATGTGACCAACTATTTGGTTAATCTGTGACCAACTATATAATTGTGATCTAAAAATTCGATAATTGTGGCTAACTAATTTGAAAATTTGTGACCGAAAAATAAGTTATGACCTATAAATTTTTTGATTTGTGGCCAAATAAATAAATCATGACCTATCAAATTTTTGGATTATGACTATGAAATAATCTGTGATCAATTAATTTGATAATATATGACATTGTGACCATAATTATGCACCTGTGATCACTAAATGTATAATTGTGATCTTAATCTATTTAATTAATAAAATATATTTAATTAATTAATTAATTATTACCCGAATTTTGCATATTTAAACTTAAATCTTGAAATTGAGCCCCGTTTGATCCCAATTAAATTAAATTTTTATTTTTTCTCTTTTATTTTCAATCACACAATCTTTTATAAAATAATATCACACATAAATCGAAAACTTTTTTTTCTTTTTTCAATCACTCATTTTTAAAAAAATTACTATTCCATCCATTTTAATTTGTAAAAATGAAGGCCAAACGAGAGCTAAATTGTCATAATGCTTGACTTGTGAATTTTTCCAATCACAATACCCCTGGTATCCAATTTCAGGCCTAGAAGTACAAGGATGGTGTCCTTTTTCATCGAGAGTTTGTTTTTCATTAAATTGCTCAGTTCAACACTTGTCCTAAAAGGTAATAGCACAGATGGCGTGCAATGCATGCATGCATTGTTGAATATTAAATTATGAAATTTATTCGTTTAAGTTAAATAATTGCTCCTCCATATTTCCTTGTTTCTACTCGGGTAATTGGCACAAAACGTTTCCACCTTTTAATTTTATTGTGCAAAACTTCTCTATCTTTCATTTTTTGACATTTTCACCCCTACCTTCTACATTTCATTGCGCAAAAGGTCATTTTCATCAAATTTTTACAATTTTATCCTTCCATTTAAATAAAACAAAAGAGAAGAAAAAAAAAACAATTAACTAATTGCAACCAATGTCCCAAATGGATCTAAAAATTCAGGACTTCTGTTGCAATTAGTTCATTGTTTTTTTTTTTTTATAATTAAAATGGAAGGACAAAATCATCAAAAATGGATGAAAATGATCTTTTGTGCAATGAAATGTGGAAGATAAAGGTGAAAATGTCAAAAAATGAAAGGTATGAACGTTTTGCACAATAACATTAAAAGGTAGAAACGTTTTGTTCCAATTACCTTTTCTACTCTACTTGAAAACCTTCAAGGTCTTTCAGATTATAATAAAATCAAAACATTTCTATAATCCTAGCAATCAGAGCATCAATTTTGAGTAATGTATTCTCTCTTTCTTCTTATTTGCATAAATGGTTTTTTCTATTCGTCCTTTTATCCTTGAATCTTAGACTATTTTGATATCTTTAAGAAGGTCATACTTTTTCATTTTAACTATTCTTTTAATTTTGTCATTAGTATCTGTCAAAAGGATTTTTTTTTCTCTACTTGTATCTTTAAGAAGATAATATTCTCAAAATTATCATACTTATTTTGAATGATACTAATATTTATAGGTTGTTTGGTTTCTTTTGAATGAAAATTATAGTGTCTTAGACGTTAAATTGACTACTGTTTTCTCAATAATTTTAATTTAATGAAGCACCATAATTTTTCTGGTAGCATTTAATTTCTTTTACAGAAAACATTATTTTTTATAAAGTACCTACAAACTTTTTTGTCTAAGGCCCCAAGTTTGATTAAGCCCTTGTTTGAGCCCCATTTTAGAGGAGAAAATGAATTTTTGAATAGTGTATTGATGAAAAATGTGTGGTTAAAAAATAAGAAATTTTTTTTGATTTGTATATAGTATTATTTTATTGAAGAATGTGTGATTAAAATTGTGTCAAATCACTGTTAAAAAATATATTTTGTGTCAAATCACTGTTAAAAAATATATTTTGTGTCAAATCACTGTTAAAAAATATATTTTGGTGAAAAAATGGGACTCAAACAAGGGTTAAGCCAATTTTAGTGCTATTAAAAAAAATAAATCATGAAAATGAAATAGAGAAATATTTGAATCACAACTGGGATTTCAAAAGATTGACCAGCCTGTTATATCCGTATAAAATAAGAATTAAAATAAAAAAGTTTAAAATTAAATCACTGGAATACTTACTCGTGACCGTACACTTAAAACCCTGAAGTGGGCTCTATAACTAATGGACCATTGAACAGTGAACTGGTCCATTTACTAGCGGCCGAACTTGCAACAATTTTATTCTATAGGAAAAAAAATAATCATAATTCAAGTGTATAGTTTACACCAATTCAAAACTCAGGTATATATATAATCAATTAAAAATATTTATTCATTAAATATAACAAAATCACAATTATACAATTAATAGTCACAAATATATAATTACAGTTCACAATTTATTTATTAGTCACATATTATCAAATTAATTAGTCACAGATTATTTCGAGGTCATAAATCAAAATTTTTATAGGTCACGTATTATTTCAAGATCACAAATTAAAAATTTTATAGGCCACAAATCAAAAAAAACTATGTCACGATTTTTCTATAGGTTATACATTTTCAAATTTGTTGTTCACAAATTATTTTTTAATAAAAAATTAACAAATTTTAGTGTCACAAAGAACCAAAAGTTGGTCATATACACCAAACACCCCATCTCATCTCAACCCACCACCAATACTTGGTCATAAATCAACCAAATAGTTGGTCACAAACAATATTCCACCTTGCCCATCGCAACACCACCACCACAATCACCATCACCACCAACAACAAAAACAATCACCACCACACAACCGCTGCCTGCACCACACCACCACACAACCACTGACCACCACTTCGCTGTCAACACACCACCTCGCCTCCGGTTCCACTACCAACAAGAACCATCCAAATCTCCAACACCACCAAACACAACAACCACCACCACTCCAACAACCAAAAACACACCAATACTCTTATTGTCGCACCACCATTTGTAAAACCATATCCACCTACACCCAACAAATAAAAAACTCACACATCTGTCCACCTTCATTAGTACAACGGCGATTGTGCACCGCGTCTGCTTCGAACAATGTCGCTCATTGCCACTCTTCGAATAGCGGCGCTGGCATTGCGAGCGCCACTGTGCAACGGCGTTCACAGCAAAGCGCTACAGCATAGCAACTCTTCGAGGAGGTCGTCGCTATGAGGTTGTGGTTTGCAACGACGACGGTTGCTTGTGAGAGAGAGAGAGAGAGAGAGAGAGAGATGGAGTGAAATGAATTTAGATTTTAGGGTTTGGAATTGGAATGGGATGAAAGTAGATGGGTATATTTTATATTAATATTAATAATTAAATCAATACCTGATTTATGTTTCAAAAACATTCCAACGTGAAGTTTGCACTGTATACTTGAAAAGCCTAGACCCATCTAATTTCCACTTTTGTATATAACCGACAAATAAATTAGCGAATGGGGTTCAGCCACGTCGCTCATTACTTTGTATTTAGGGAAAATTTCATAAGTACGAGATTATGTATGGCATATTTCAAAATTAAGAAAATAAATTTCAAACTTCAAAAATCATATTTTTATTAAAATTTATTTATGATTTAATTATTTTATTAATTATTTTATTAATTAAATATATTTCGATCACAGATCTATACAATTTGGTCACGAATTAATAATTTAATTACTAACTTATTATTTTTTGGTCACAAATAAAATTTTTTAGGTCAAATTATTTTACGATCACAACTCAAAAATTTTGCAGGCCACAATTTGTTCATCGATCACAAATTCAAAAATTAATTAGTCACAACTTATCAATCTAATGTCACAACTTATTTCTCGGTCACAAATCAAAAATTTTATAGATCACATTATTTTTCGGTTACGAACAAAAATTTTTATAGGTCACAGAATCAAAACTTTTATTGGTCACAACTCAAATATTCATTGCAAATTTTATATTAATTGGTCACGATTAATTTTTCAATCATGACTTAATCAATTGTAAGTCAAAGTCACAATTTTTATGCACATATTATAGATTTAGTGATAGTCACAAATTTGGCCACATTATTTACCGATTACAAATTGACAATTTACTGATCATAATATAATTGGTCACAGACACTCTTTTCCACCCACTAGAACGCTGCCAACCTCCACCTCGTCAAATCCACCACCATCGCCAGCTTCACCAGCGCCAAAACCACCCAAATCCCCAACACCACCAAAACACAAACGACCACCACTACTCTGACAACCGAAAAAACACCACCTCCACCACTACCCACACTAACGCACCAACACCGCCCCCATCACCACCACCACCATTGCAAAATCATATCCATCCACACAACAAATCAGAAACGCACCTCTGCTCACTCAAACCTCACCTGGCCACCATTGCTGAAAAATAAATATAAAATCGCAACACCGTCGACGGCAGAACCACCAACGATAGCATCACCACCCATCACTGCCACAACCAAACACTCGGCACCACTGCCCACCACCACTACCGAACCACTTGAATAAACTACCACAAAACCACCTCAAAACCACTTGTGACCATCGCTCACAACTGACTGAACCTTCACCCCCGCCACAACCCCATTCAACACAGCACGAACACATAACACAAACGCGCGGCCACCACCACCAAAATGCACCATCGGTGGAATGAAGTCGTCGGAGAAGCTAATTCTTGCCCCTTTCTTTAATCTATCCTTAATTTGTTCAATTTCTGTACCCATCTTTCTTTTTGGCTGTTGCAGCTGGGTTGATAATGGAGGGGAGAGAGAGAAAGAGAGAGAGAGAGAAGAATTTGATTACGATATGAGGGTAGGTTGGTAATGTGTATATATTGGAGTATTTTAGCAAAGAAATTAGTTTATAACAAAATTGATTAAAATAAAATTTCTGATTTTTGAAATATGAAACTTTTAATCTCATTTTAAAATATTGAATAGTTAATCTATGGTTTTGTGTAATTTATTTAATTCACTAACATCTATCAGCAGTGTAAAAGCCCATCGTTAATTGCATACAATTAAAGCCCAAATAAAATGTACGGAACTTAAGGCCCCATATGTTTGAAGTCCATGCAACACATAATGCCCTTGTTTGGCCTCAAATTTTGTTTTTTTTAAAATTATTTTCAATCACACATTCTAATAGTTTAACAATTTTTTAATTATATGTCTTAAAATCTATTAAAAATCTATTTTTTAACAAAACTATACCGAGGTTATCATGATTACACAAAATCATGAAGGACTTACGCAACTTCATTTTCGCGAAAAGAGCTATAACTCAAACTTCTTCTTGTGGAATTTCCAAGTCGTCCCACTAATCCACAGTTTTGATATGTAAAAAAGGTAGCCATGGGAACTCTTGTTATTGGATATGTTCGACTGGCTTCTCAATTGACAAATGTCTTTATCAAGCCCTTGCCAATGAAGGGCTTTCATGATTTTTTTGATGCAAGTTAGGAGTCCATGATCATGATCATGATCATCATCATTATTATTATTATTTTATCGGTAAAAGTTAGGAGTCCATTATCATTACTCTTCAACTTGAAGAGGGTTGTTAAGGAATATAATTCAAATGACTACAATAGTGAGATTACTTTATAGAATAAGAAATCAAGAATAAACTCAAAGTCAAAGACCATCAGATTATTACAAATTAGCTAGCTCACAGTTAGCCCTGTTTGGTGAGTATTAAAATCAAATTTTCATAGATTTCTATAGAAGTTAATGAAATGTATTGTTAAAAAGTTGCGGATCCCAATATTTATTAACATTGACTAAAATTAAAATCTCGATTTTAATTTTCACCAAACAGTAGCTTAGGTTTCTTCAGTGTGGTTGTTCATCACTATTATTGCTTAATTCCTTTATTATATATAGTTTGCTGTTTTCGGTACCTAATTGTAGAAACTTTTTGCTATACATATGCATAATATTCAATGAATAAAACAACACTTTTAACCATTACTTTTCTATGAAAATTCTCGGTTAAATGCTCAATGATAGTCGAATCAACTTGATTTGATGAGTTATTCGTCTCTACAATTGACCAATTTCATACTTGTAGACTTCCAGGTGTGCATGAATTAATCTTCCACAGAGTCCGTATTTTTGATACATTGAATCATAAAATAGAACTTCGTGTGTAAAGGTGTGTATATGATATGCAACCAAGCTACACTGACCGAAAATGGTTGACATACAACTCGACCTAACACTCACAATAGGAGAGGCCCACCTTTTTTTTGGAGTTTTTAACGCACGCGGGTCCCGCACGCATTGTGAGTATAGATCAATATTTCTGTCATGCATTTTCTATCAACTTAGATAAATTCATATGATAAGCGTTTTCATTGAATGAATCCTCTGTGGTACACACTGTTGCCAATATTCCTTATAAGAGCATGGCCACCGTGTCTCTTGAGTTCTCATATTGTGTCTTGGTTTTTCTCTAAAATGTTAATTTCCTTGCTATAGTAATGTGAATAGATAGAGTGCATGTTTGGAAGTGCTTTTAAATGTTTTTAAGTAGTATGTAGTATGGAATATGTGAATATTAAATGAGTAGTAACAAAAATAAATTTTTGAATTTCAATAGGACGACTCTGTTTCATTTGGCAAAAAGGCTTGGCTAGGCCTTTTTAAAAAGACGAGCTAGTCTTAGTGGCTATATTCTTTGGACTGTGCTACCTGCACAAGTCCCTTTACACAGGACCTGTACAGGTGCACACACATGGGGTGCACCTGTACAGGCCCTGTGCAAAGAGGCTTGAGTAAGGGGACTTTTCCCATATTCTTTGTATATAGAGATCAAAATTGTTTGGGTGAGCTCGTGTACATTACAAACGTCTACAGAACAAATGTCGAGGCAAATCAAGCCACGGCAACTATGATAGGTTGAACACGTCTTAACAAATGACACCTTCCAATTCATTAACGAAAGCTAACATGACAAGGTTTGAAGAATTTAGTCGAGGACCAACATGTCTATCATCTCTATGCGGAAGTTCAAAACCTTATACACATGTATGCTCATAAATCACAAAATCCCGTGGAAAAATTTGTCCACGACTTTTAAGGGCGGCAGAAAAAGCAGCCTAAAAGGTGTCATCAAGGCACTGGTTGGTTGTTGTCCGTACAACATCCCAATTTCTTATTTTTCCCCAAGTAATTAAAAACCCAGTTAGAAATAGATGTCAGTTTTGCGGTGTGTTCAGATTCAGTCCGGTAATTAGGGTCCTTCACTATCTCTATCTGCTCGTTTCCGTCATTGACACCTAATTAGGGACCAGTACCAATTGGACCCCAGATTCACGGACATCGAAAATCAAATATTTAGAATATTTCTGGTTTTAGATTCCTTTCTTTTTGTATCACTTTAGGGAAGAATATGTTTGTCGAATAAAAACTCGCATGTTCCGCGGGCCTTTTTTTTGGCAATATAACTCTTTATAGCTTTGAAAAATGATTTTTTTAACTTTTAAGCACGCTGTATTTGGCCTTCAGAATAAAAGATTCTCAAAAGCAATTCCAATGTTAACGTGGGCGCTTTGCTCCGTTCGTTATAGTTAGCTCATGTTCGGTATAAATTATTTAAAATACAATTTTTTCTAAACTCATTTTTTATATATATTCTTCTAATAAAATAATTTTTTACGGGCCGTTATTTTTCCTACTTCTAATCACACAATATCTAAAAATATTATTTTTCACAAAATTTATTCTCGAAAAATTACATCGTACATGCCTATGCCTTAGATGTGTAAGACGCAATACAAATGGTATTTGATCTGTCTCTTTAGATGAATTACATTTGGAATGAAATTAATTCTCTAAAAGTGACTCTAACCAGCTAGAATCAGTCCTCTCCTTTCGAGTTTGCACTTCATGGAAGTATGAGCACAGAGTTTACTATAAAGTACTCACTTTTAATGAGAGATTATTTAAACTTTGAACTTGGAATAATGATACATATTTTCATCGATGTTAGAGCATCAATTTAGACGATAATATATGATAAATTCAATTACATAGATAAGATATGATTTCATTTAATGAATTTGTAACTTAATATCACATATATTGTCACCTAAATTGAAGTTAAATACGAGTGGGATTAATAACATAACCCTTTAAATATCTAACGACAACAATGGTAGGAACAAGTAGTTCACGTGTCCCAATCGTTCATGTAGTCACTAGTGTTTTGTGTTGGGTCATGTTAAGGACGTGTCCTAATCACACATTAGTAAATGCGCAATATTAAATATTAATAACTATAACAAGATCCAATTTCTCCTTCAAGATTAAGCCAATAATTGATGCGCCAAGTCTACTTTTCATTTATTTTAAGTTCCTGTATAGTTTAGCTAAAATTGTTTTTTTTTTAAATAAATTTTGAAAAAAGTCGATGAAGTGCGTCATTGAAAACGTGATAAAATTATAAATTTTACGAAATGTGGAATTGACAATGAATTAAAAAAAACTTTAGAAAGTGGAAGGCAAACAAACATAAATGTAAATGATTTACTATTTGTTGGATTCAAAATAAACTCATTATAATATATTATGGTTCGAACATAGTTCGGTAATTATACAATTTGTAGAACAAACTTTTCTCTAAAATGCCTTTTCTCAAGATTTTTAATCTCCATGGCTACGTGTCGACACTGGAAGAACTTAAACCTAAATGTGCCCCCACATCTGATTCCGTTCCTAATTTTTCATTTTTCCTTTTTCTTTTTCCTGGTAATAAAAATCTTTGTAATTTCAACAAGAACTTCCCCCTTGATTGTATAAATTGCCAACCGAGCACTCTAAAGCCAAATATATATTCGCTTCC
Organism: Olea europaea var. sylvestris; assembly: GCF_002742605.1. Classification (NCBI taxonomy): domain Eukaryota; kingdom Viridiplantae; phylum Streptophyta; class Magnoliopsida; order Lamiales; family Oleaceae; genus Olea; species Olea europaea. The sequence goes on along the minus strand of NC_036249.1, from coordinate 2,666,319 downwards.
TTCCTCTTCATGCATTAGCATTTTGTCAATTTAGACTTTTCCTCCGCAGCCCTCCTCTGCCTACGCCGCCATGGTAGTGTTGTCTCAGCCAGTTGTTGAAAATTTTGCTCACATCAAAACATGTAAGCCCACCTCTAACATTTTCACTGAAATTCCAGTAGTAAGTCTCTTAGACCCTGATGCTAAAACCCTCATAGTCGAGGCCTGCAAAGAATTTGGATTCTTCAAAGTGATCAACCATGGAGTTCCAACGGAGTTCATAGCCCAACTAGAAGATGAAACTGTAAAGTTTTTCAATTTACCACTGCCCGAAAAAGAAAAGTCGGGCCTTCCTAATCATTTTGGCTATGGTAACAAAAAAATCGGCCAGAATGGTGATGTGGGTTGGGTTGAGTATCTTCTCTTTAGCACCAACCCTGAACTTTTCTCCCCGAAAGGAAAATTCATTCTCCCAGGAATTTCAGAATCTTTCTGGTAAAAATTTACTCTCAGTTTATAATCTATTTTTTCTTGCATGGTAAAAAAATGGCCTTCAACCCTTAAAACGTATTTGCAGGTCTTTTGTGAATGAATATGTGTCAGCAATGAGAAATATGGCATGTGAGGTACTGGAAATGATAGCAGAGGAACTGAAAATTGAGCCAAGAGACATTCTGAGCAAGCTGTTAAGAGATGAGAAAAGTGATAATTGTTTCAGGCTAAACCATTATCCGCCATGCTCAGAGCTTCAAGCATTGAGTGGTCGAAATTTAATAGGTTTTGGAGATCATACAGACCCACAAATAATATCTATAATAAGATCTAACAACACATCAGGCCTGCAAATCGCTCTGAAAGATGGTACATGGGTCTCAGTCCCACCTGATCACTCCTCCTTTTTCATCAATGTCGGCGATTCATTGCAGGTAACCTCTAACGATGAAAGTGTGTATACATATATAATTGACATTTTCAAAATTTTACTAGTTTATAATTAAAATTTCTTTAATAGTAATTGTCAATCAGTTCATTTAACTTTATGTTGCTTTCTTTATAGGCATTATTCTTTCCCTTTTTCGCAATAATTTCTGTGAAACAGACTTCAGAAAATTTTCTATTCGTGAACTTGAGCTCATGACTTGGTGTGCAGGTACTCACCAACGGGAGGTTTAGGAGTGTAAGGCACAGAGTTTTGGCTGGCAGTTTGAATTCTCGAATTTCCATGATTTTCTTCGGAGGACCACCTTTGACTGAAAAGATTACACCTTTATCATCAATAATGGAACAAGGAGAAGAAAGTTTGTACAATGAATTCACATGGTACGACTACAAGAAAGCAGCCTACAAAACAAGATTAAGTGACAACAAGCTAGGGTTTTTCGAAAAATCTTTTGCCCATAATTAATAATCAAATTCAAAAAGAGGTCTATTGAATATGTTGACCCAAGGGACTTGCCATAGGAGGAAAGAAATATGTTTTTATTTTCTTACTTTAATTTCATCACCTTATTTTTCTTTTTGTGTTTAATTGTAATAACTGTCCCTGTCTACTATTAGTGCAAATGTTATCTGCTCATGTCATCTTGTATAATATTTCAGAGCAATTCTCTTCTCCTGACCGCCTTAAATATGGATGGTGTCAAATGAGGCTTGCTACACTAATATCTTACGTTCACAAAATTATTCGTAGTTTTACGCTTTATATGAAAAAGATATTTTATAAGGGTGTGATAATACGCTAACTTGTAACATATTTAGACCTCTAAATGTGGATGGAATTGAATAGAGACACAAGTACTTAACATACGTAACTTCTTGCAATATATTAAATAAGAGACCATCTATAAATAAGAGTAAACATTAATTGTATAATATTTTAAGAGCAATTTTTTTACATGATTTGTAAGAAACATTAAAGAGAAATTTCTTCGCCTAACTCCTTCAGTGTGGATGGTATGAAATGGGATTGGCAATTTCTTAAGTCGAAAAATGCAGGCATAATTACTCAAAAATATTTAAAACATAAGTAGAACCTAATTGAACTGACCAATTTAGATCCGATTTAGTTTAATTGGTTCTAGTACTTTTGCCAACCTCTACGTCAAAGGGACACATTTCAAGAGTGTTACATACTATATTATCATATTAGAGAGAAATTTCTTCGCCGAACTCATTAATTATGAATGGTGACAAATGGAGCAGGCAATTTCTTTCGTCGACAAATACAGGCACAATCACTCTATATTTGTAATTTATAGCGGAACGCATTAAAATGCAGGTGCAATATGTACAAGTGTTATGTATTCTAATACAAAAAAAATAATGCTATGGACTTCCACTAAAATTACAATCCCAGTCTAAGTGGCGCCAATAATAGACTGAATGAAATGTAAAATTAAATGATTTATTTAATTTCCTTTATCATTTAATGCCACGTTAATGCCACCTAGATTGGGGGATTACAATCCCAGTAGGACTAAATAGCATTACTCAATACAAAAACGACTACGTTCTATTACTGAGTTCCCGAGGTCATCAATGGCTTACCGTTCGTATTATAGTCGAAAGTGAATTGCACACGCTGGTGTCAAGAGAAAAAGGTCTACACATACAAAGAGGTTTGAAAACTTTTAACGAGTGCACTCTACACATTCTCTCGGCATATATACAATCTTCATACATATAGATTACTCTGATGGATGATTTGTTGAGTCCAAAGGCAACGCAAGATTGAGATTTAATGACAATAATAAAATATTTAAGATCGCACCACAGAAACAAGATTAAAGTAAAGTACAAAAAAGAAACTAAGCAAAGGAACGATGAATTTTATTAAACTCGACAATATAGAGAGAATAATATAGGATAGCAATAATCCTTCTACAAAAACTGATAGATGAGCCTTTAATTTATAGGAGCCTAATGGAGTCCTAAAAGGAAAGAAATTAGATTACAATTAAGAAAAATCACGTAAAAGGGAAGAAAAATTTCGGAGCCTAGATTTTATTTCCTTAATTTTGGATTCAATTGATTTTCCAAATCTCATACGTAATCTTGAAGAATCCAAAGCCTAATTTTGAGGCACACCTTTAACAATCTCCACTTTTGACTCAAAATTTCGATGCAACGAATGAAACTCCAAGATTTCAAATCCATCTGCATTGGAATGAACTGGCCAATCTCCTCAACGTAATAACTAAAACTCTCCATCACCAAACTATCATTCTATACACGGCGTCCACAAGTAACACCCGAACCCAAATCCCAGGTTCCCAAAATTTCACCGAAGAATTACTATTGACCAAATAGGGCCGAAGCACACTTTGTAGCAGAAATCATACCAAGTGCTTGATCAGAATGTCCCTTGTCAGAACTGTCAACTTCAACAATCCCAAAAGCATCACAGACATCAATAACACCACTGTACTTACATTGCATGAGTCCATCCTTGACATTTGAACACAGTGCAACTGCTGAAATTGATGGCAAAACGGAATCACTAACGCTCCCATGAGAAATGTTCTGAACCGACACAGAGCCTATCACAAGAGGTACTGCACCAAACTGAATATCCACCACAGTACTGAACTTGTCCAGATGTCTCTTAACTAGTTCTGCGTTCCCATACAAGATGTACAATTGAGACTTCTTCCATTCCTCCAGTACAATACGGACACCCCTTCGGACCTTCAAGACTCCACCTCCACTAGAGAATTTATATTATTTTGCATCCAGGGTACTCAGAGCTTTGTCAAGTCTGGAACATGGCGAACCTGATCAAGTGTTCTCACCGTCCCATCTTGTAGCCTCAATTTGACCCGACCGATTCCTGCAACTCAATAAGATTGGTTGTTTCCCATGACAACTCCACCTTACTTCACCGTCTCATATGTCTGAAACAAAACCCTATTGGGACACATATGATACAAACATGCAAAATCCAAAATCCACTCCGAGGTTTGGATTCCCCATCAGATACAACCAACATTACATCTCCATCATCCAAAAAACTCTCAACAATGTTAGTCTCGTTACCTGATTGCTCTACATGATTTGCATGTAAATCACCTATACCTCACAACTTGTCGCAATCTTTCTTAATGTGTTATTTCCTTTTGCAGTAATAACAATACAAATTGATGTACCTCACATTCGATCTACCCCTCCGTCGATCACCATGAGTAACCAGAGCATCCCACCCCTAGATGTAAGATCTCCAATCAACAACTTCATCTTCTTCTTTGAGAACAGGACATCATATACCTCCTCAATGATCAGCGTGTCACGACTATACAATATAATATCACTAAATGACGAAAAAAACTGGGTAGCGAACACAACAGGATCAAGGCCAGATCCTCTTCATTATATTTTACCTCCAATGTCTCCAAATCCGCAACAATCTCTTTGAACACAATAAGATGGTCCTGTAGTGACCTTCCTTCCGCCATGCGACGAGAATACAACTTCTGCTTTAGAGTCAATTTACTCGTCAAACTCTTTGTCATGCACAACTGCTCCAGCTTGAGCCACAAAGTAGCCGTCGTCTTCTCATTCAAGACATCCTGCAGAATATTGTTGGATAAGTAAAGATGAATTTGCACTAGAGCCTTTGGATCCCTCCGTTGTTTCTCTTCCATAGACAAATTTGTTGGCATCTTCTCAAAATCCAGCAAAGCATTGTCAAGATCCATTTGCGTCAACACAGCTCTCACCTTTACTTGCCACAGTGAAAATCTTGTATTACGATCTAGTAACGAAAATTTACGCTTCAACGAATTCATCCTTGAAAAATCTCAACCAAATCACGAAAAACCTCCAATTCGTGTTCTAATACCACTTGTTGAGTCCAAAGGAGACACAAGATTAAGATTTAATGACAATAATGAAATATTCAAGATCGCACAACGAAATCAAGATTAAAGTAATGCACAAGAAAGAAACTAAGCAAAGGATCAATGAATTTTATTAAACCCGATAATATGGAGAGAATAATACATGACAAGAATAATGCTTCTATAAAACTGACAAAGGAGCCTTTACTTTATAGGTCACGGCCATAACCCTAATAGAGTCCTAAAATGTAAGAAATTAGGTTACAATTAAGAAAAATCACGTAAAAGGGAAAAAAAAACTCGGAACCCAGATTTTATTTCCTTAATTTTGGATTCATTTGATTTTCCAAATCTCACACGTAATCTTGAAGAATCCAAAGCCTAATTTTGAAGCACACCCCTTAACTTGATCCAGTAAATTACTATAGTGATTACGAGATAATTTCAAAAGGGTGTTGGCTTGGAAAGTTTCAAACCTTTCTTTTCTTTTACGAAGTCGAAATTTTTTAACACAAACTTGAAATTAATTCTTCTTCAGTACTATTTATTCTAGAAACACATGTTCGTTCAATGTTTCTTGATACTTTTTTAATTTGTTCTCAGAAATATATATTTTTTGTATTATATATTTTCTCGCAAAAGTTAACATGTCTTAGAACACTTTGAAAATAAGAATATATAATGCAAGCAATTGAGATAAAAGTTTTTCTTGAACTTTAAAAAGAATCAGATTGTGTCAATGTAAAAGCAAAATCTCTTAAAAGTATCATTTTGGGCCCGTAAGACAAGTACTTTTAAAGAATGAAAATTTAAATTTGAAATTAAGAAACATTTGAACATGTTTGGATAATTTCTAGAAATAGTTTATTAAGGAAACTTCTTTAATAAACTCTTTTACAAGAAGAAGCAAGAAATAAAAATCGTACCAAACAGACCCTATATGATATTGAGCAGAAGACTAGCTCATTTCTCATTATAAAGAAATAGTAAATACAAAATTCCAGCTAGCAAGCAAAGCTTTTTATATTTCTTTGTAATCGGAAAAGAATATATATTGGGAGTTGAAACATAATTTATATTCGGATTTTGCATCAGCAGAGCATGCCTTAGATTTGGTCCAATCCCACTATCTAACAAGAATCAATTCTCACAAAATCGACCAACTATACTTCAATGTCAACATCAAAAAATTTGATCCGCTTAAGTAAAGTGGGTTCAGTAAAAAAAGTGAATAAGAATGACTTATTTTCATGTACCAACTTTTTTCAGCATAAAAAGGCAGGATTGAGTTTATAACTATCCAAATCTTCCATTTCTTTGAAAAATTCAATCACAAAATTATGGGCCTACATTTAACATTTATTATGCCCCGTTTGTTTCTCATTATTTGCCCATTAAAATGAAAAATATGACCGTTATTCATCATATTAAGCCACCATATTTGACTTTCTATCTCTTGTGTGGGGTCCGTAACGGTTATATTTTTCAATTTCATTTTTACATTAATGTGTACCAAACAAAGATCATAATGGAGAATGCAATTTTGTTTTTTCTTTTCATTTTCATTTATTTATTTGTTTATTGTATTCCCGTAAGCACTAGTTCAATGAACGCAGCCATTTTAAAATTCAAATAATGATTATCATTTTAAATAATTATAAACGATAAACAATCCTATCCTTCATTAACAATGGCTTTATAAAATATATCATTATATAAAATTTGATCTATATTATTTTTATATAGTCAAGAAATGATTCGACATGCCACTTGTAAAATAATTATTTAGACTATATATTTTAATGAAATAATCAACGTCTTTGGTAACATTTTAAGTTTTTTTAATTTCCTTTGAAAATAATGTTGTTAAGAAAAATATTTCTTATCACAAATAATTTGAAAGAAGTAGCGTACGGTGTATATGTGCCCAACTAGGGACGAAATTAAAGTCAATAACTTGTTCGTGGAAAAAATCACTTTCAAGGAAAAACGAAAGTAATTAATTATTTTGATTAAATTAAATTAGTCAAAAAAAAAAAAAAAATCTAATAGGTATCAACGTAATCTAATCGTATTTGCTATTAACTTGCTGCCCGTTATATTTGTCAAGACTCATAGATCCTACAATCATGTACTAGTAAGAAATTCTAGGTAAAGTGATTCCAGATTCTCTATTTCACTAACCTAAATAAAAAATTCTCGATATGAACTTCAATCTTACATTTATTTATATACATGTGTATGTATTATATAATAATCATCTCTTTTCTTTTGCTAAAGTCGAATCGTAAATCCCACTCAAATATATAGTTGCCTACTTTCAGCACCGTTTTCCAAGTTCGAAATTAAGAGTCTAGAAGAACTAACAAGAGATTCTTTCGTATCTGGCATCAATTTTTTAAATTTCACTTTACTTCATACTTATTTCAATCACACATTTTATCAGATCTACAACTTTTATTAAATTTTCGACCACATATTTTATCAATATTTATTAAAAATTTAATTTTTAGCCAATCCAAAAAGGAACAAAATCTTCTAGATGGATTTCTCTATATGAAAATCTAATGGGGGTCGCATTGTGGAATTGCAATAGTTTGGATGGTCAATACAAACTCTTTTGATTATGATTGCCGATTAAGTGAATCTTCCAAGACACTATGATTTTAGAGTGCAAATGGAGAGGACCAACAAGTTAATGGGATGTCATTTTCTCTTACAAACTGATTGCTTGTTCAAAGTGGAAAGCTAAATTGAATTTTGATAGAAAGCGAGCCTGACATCGACTAGCCACCGCTACTAATTTTGGTGTTGACATAGTGCTCTAATCTCGAGTTGATGACCTAATTACCAAAGAACAGAATAAATAATGCATATTTTAGAAGCAGAATATAGAAACTGTAGATATTTTTTAATGTTAATACTTTCTTCTTCTTTTTTTATCAATTTTTTAAGCATTAATCGGAAAAGGATAAAATATTTATAAAATAAGCTTTATTCTTATAAATACTTGCGTGAAATGACCGGTTGTAATGAGAACCGAACAATTCTTATTTTATTCAAATGGTTTTCAAATAAGAAGAGTTCGACTTACAATCGACAGTTCCTTGTTTTTCAAGTTAAATAACCACTCAAATGAGATTTTTAATATATAATTAGTTTTTATTAACATTTAGTACATAATGTCTTTGATTATGATAATTATTTTATTGGTGCATATAATTGCACATATAGAATTAGAGCATACATGGATGGCAATCGGGCTCGAGCCACCCGTGACTCGGTTCGAAGCTTGGGCCGAGCCTCAATTTGGGGTGTCGGGCAAAGCTCGAGCCAGCTTGTGTGGCTCGCCGACTCGGGTTCATGAGCCTATATTTACAAAATATATATATTTTTTAAAGGCGGCAATACGCTGCTTTCTAAGGTAGCGTGCTGCTACCTATTTTAGGCAACAACATGTTGCCTTAAAAAAAGGCAATAGAGGTTGCCTTCTTTATTATATAAAGAAAAAAAAAATCAAAACCAAAATCGAGTGTGCCCGGCTCAGTTCGGAAATGCTCGATTCGAAAGCTTGGGGTCAGCCTAATTTTTTTGGCCGAGTAGTTCGGGCCCAAAAAAAAGCTCAATCATTTTATCCAAGCCTCGAATTTTGACTCACGAGCCGACTTGACTCGGCTTGACTCCTTGACATCCCTAAGAGCATCTATACCATGTCAACTCTCGTTATATGACGTATAACATGTCATTGGTTGGCTACAACGAATAGATCTTAGGTCTCATTAGCTTGGCCTAGCCATGGACTCACTATTTTATGAATAGATATGATTAAATAAAAGAGTGGTCCCAAACTAAAAATATATATTAAATAATCTTTGATTGAATGATGTAAGCGGCTAAGCTGGGAATGTACTCATGAGCCAAATGATCAAGTTCTATTCCCTACTTCTGAATAGACGTTGTTGAAATAATGCAGTGATCTCTAACTTAAAAATAAAATAAAATAAAATATAGGACATAAATTAATTTGGTAGATCGACCATAAATTTGCACGTGAAGAAGAATTTTATGTTGACTTTTATTTGGATTTAGGCGATCTTTTTTGCATTCATCGAACCTCTTCCACAATTATGAATAAATAACATTTGACATTCTCTATTATGATGTGACAAACCAAATTTTTGTTCTTGTATTACAAATTCATTGTAGGCCCTTGTTGTGGAAGTTAACTTTTCAACAAAACGAGATATTAATATTCTTAATCCTGCTTTAATTATGCTTGACAAGTTTAATTAAGTTCAATGGATCAAATTTATTGACATTGACAAATGATGTTTTATGTCGATGAAGAATCAAAATTTGTATAATTCAAGTCACTCATTGAACTAGAAAGGGCCCAATAGGCTTGATCAAATTATGAGCTCAAATGGAATTTGGATCATTTTTGGTTTAGTTTGGAAAATACTGTGAGATCAATTTTCTGTTCGCATACAGAAAGAAATATAATTCACTACCCTTCGGAAAAATAAAATCAAATCAAATCAAATTATCAAAGAAATTGTTGACATCAAAAAATGTACTTTCGGACGGCCAACAGATCCCACAAACCTCTCACGTCCAAACAAACCGTATACCTGCACATTAGGACAAACCGTTAGACACACATAACTTTCTCCGGTGGGGGTGGAGCCGGCGGCATGTACTCCGACAGTCAAGTCAGTCGGGGAAGAGGTGTATTAGTGTGAGAGGGCCTTTAGCGTGAGTCCCAATATAAAATAAAGGGGGCCAAATTCAGGAAAAATCGTGAATATAGAGCAAAGTTATAAGGTATCAAAGTCTAAACTTACATTACCTTTGAATGACATTAAGTGTGAGCTTTTATAGTATGAGGTGGCGAGTGTTGGCCGTCGAATGAGAGGGCACGTGGCCCTATCCGTGAGATTGCAACTTCCCATCATGGGCATCATTCAATCATATGACTTAAATGGTAAAACCAACTTGCCTTCAACAATTCATAGCTTGCGGTAGTTGATTCGACCAAATAGGTTGGCTGCGGCGACGGTGTCAAGGGTAGTCAAATCAGTAGTCGCGTCATTAGATTTGATTTAAAGTATCTTCTGCCAATTAATCTTTCTTAGTCTCGACTCTCTTGTTGTAGCTCCCGCGTGATGGTTTATCCCTACGGGTTCGGCTGTTGTGAGGTCGGATAGAGAATGGGTTCGGCTCATGGGTCCATCTGCCACATGGCACGAGTTTGTGTCATTGTTGGAAAAGGTATAACAATAGTCCCCGAAGTCCGAGTATGGATATTTATGTAATGCGTGGACTTGAAGATTAGGAGAAAGGAAAAAGAGCGCGGTATAACAATAGTCCCTAAAATCTGAGAATGAATATTTATATAATGCGTGGATTTGAAGTGTTTGAACTTTTAAAGGACGAGGTGATACCATGGGAAAAAGCTAGGCTATTTTACTGGGTGGAGGCCGTAGTGAGGATTCGAAAGGGAGAAGTGATACCACGGGAAAAAGCGAGCTTGCTTGGGTGTTGATATTTACTACCACTGATTACTATGATGTCGCTTGGACTTCCCAAAGAAGGGTGTTTTATTTTCAAAGTATACCGTCAGACGCGTGTCATGATTTGATCCGTAGAAGTTGAAGCATCAGATATAACGAACGGTGTGGATGTGATCGCAATGTGGGCGGCTAAGATCTACGAAATCCAACAACTGAAAATGTGTGTGACTGTCCTTAAGAAGGACTACTCGCTTGGATGCTCAGTAGTTGACATAAGTCGTTTAACTTTGTGCGCATGGTGTGTTTAATGAAGGATTTTGCAATCAGGGAATTAGGTGGGGAGTTGATGTAATGAATTCCTTATTTTCGGAAGATGCTATGGAGCGTACAAGTCAGGAAATTGCTGGATATATGATGCGGGCTTTTCAAATTTATGGAAATCGAAATGTAGTTTTACTACAATCTTCTTTGAAGGCCCCAAGAGAAACATGAGGTGCTTGGGTTCCATGCTGGCTCGTAAAATTATGTTGCAATAGTGTGTGATCTCACCTAAAATGCCTTCAATGGCACTATGTGGATCCCTAGGTCTAGCCTCCCCTAAGCAGCTAAACTATCTATCTGCCAGGTCATAACTAGGCAGAGTGTATTGTAGCTACAATTTTGAGTTTCAACATGGTCCTGAGGGTCCCATAGGCATGAGGGTTGCTGTACATGGAGGATGTATCTCAAAAGGAAGAGGTCCAGCGACTTGCGTGTCTGATGTAGTTGTACTGTGTCATATTTTTGAACTACTTGTAACTGCTTTTTGTAATGTAAAAAAAAAAAGGAGGGGGGGGGGGGGGGGGTATGAATTGCATCGAAACAAACGAGAGTTGACACGCACACGAGTTTACATAAGAGTACTGTACAATAGTGAGATCAATTTTCTGTTCGCATACAGAAAGAAATATAATTCACTACCCTTCGGAAAAATAAAATCAAATCAAATCAAATTATCAAAGAAATTGTTGACATCAAAAAATGTACTTTCGGACGGCCAACAGATCCCACAAACCTCTCACGTCCAAACAAGCCGTATACCTGCACACTAGGACAAACCGTTAGACACACGTGACTTTCTCCGGTGGGGGTGGAGCCGACGACATGTACTCCGACAGTCAGGTCAGTCGGGGAAGAGGTGTATTAGTGTGAGAGAGCCTTTAGCGTGAGTCCCAATATAAAATAAAGGGGGCCAAATTCAGGAAAAATTGTGAATATAGAGCAAAGTTATAAGGTATTAAAGTCTAAACTTACATTGCCTTTGAATGACATTAAGTGTGAGCTTTTCTAATATGAGATGGCAAGTGTTGGCCGTCGAATGAGAGGACACGTGGCCCTATCCGTGAGATTGCAACTTCCCATCATGGGCATCATTCAATCATATGACTTAAATGGTAAAACCAACTTGCCTTCAACAATTCATAGCTTGCGGTAGTTGATTCGACCAAATAGGTTGGCTGCGGCGACGGTGTCAAGGGTAGTCAAATCAGTAGTCGCGTCATTAGATTTGATTTAAAGTATCTTCTGCCAATTAATCTTTCTTAGTCTCGACTCTCTTGTTGTAGCTCCCGCGTGATGGTTTATACCTACGGGTTCGGCTGTTGTGAGGTCGGATAGAGAATGGGTTCGGGGATTTTGATCCTATAAGTAACTGAGCATAGCAGGTATAGAGATCATAGTTGTAGTAAAAATCAATATTTAATCAAAGGTTCTTTTTCAATGGTTGACAAGTGGTCTCAACTTGCTTTTGTGACATATTTTCTCTACTTTTTTTAAGTATTGCTACTCTTGGTAAAAAAAATAAAAAATAAAAAAATTTTGTTCAAAGACCTCATATTAACTAGGTGAATTGTGTTTAAGGTTTCTCATATTAATTAGTCGCTTAGGACCTCAAAGTTCTGAGAGCCGACCCTATGAAGTATCATATGTACAAGTTAAACAAATTTGATGTGGACTCGAATAATCATAATTTCTGCTCTGTAGAGCTTTGTAGATAATTTTTTAAACTTCATTTTACCGTAGATTTTTCAAAATGAATTTCTTTACGCTTATTGGTAATTGTCTTCGACTGTCTTTCCTAATAACTAGGATAATTCGAACCCCTGCTTCCAAGAGGATTGAATGTGATAGCATGCACCATTTTCTGATCTTATATTGATGTTTTGATTATCGAATAAATAAAATATATTCAAGTTATATAATGGAGTATCATGCCTAATGGATCAGTTCAAAATTTTATTGTGTTTAACTACTAAGTTAGGCAAATAACTTTATAAGTAAATTCATTTTTACTGACTTCGCGGAATGGTTTATTTTTTTAAATTAAACTTACTTTATATTTAGGTCAAAAGAGAAATCACATGCCAATTCAAACTCACTCCATAATGGGCAAAACATCCAAATAAATCCCTAATCTTTCTTCAGAAAACCTTATTTCTAGTAAAGAATGCAAATGGTTTTTTATTTCTGTTATGCCTTTTTCAACAAGGGCACGAACTCGTGCCATGTGGCAGATGGACCCAGGAGCCGAACCCTTGTGGATGAATCCCTTATGACCAAATCCATTCTCTATCCGACCTCACAACAGCCGAACCCGTAGGGATGAGCCATCAAGCGGGAGCCACAACAGGAGAGACGAGACTAAGAAAGATTAATTGATAGAAGATCATTTAAATCAAATCTAATGATGCGACTGCTGATTTGACTACTCCTTGACACCGTCGTTGCAGCCAACCTATTTGGTTGAATCAACTACCGCAAGCTATGAGTTGTGAAAGGCAAGTTGGTATTACCATTTAAATCATATGATTGATTGATGCCCATAATGGGAAGTTGTAATCTCACGGATAGGGGCTAGGTGTCCTTTCATCCGACGGCCCACACTTGCCACCTCATACTATAAAAGCCCACACTTTGATACTTTATAACTTTGCTCTATATTCACGATTTTTCTTGAAAACGGCCCCTTTTATTTTATATTAGGACTCAAGCCCTTCCACACTTAACACACCTCTTCCCCAACTGACTTGATCGTCGGAGTACGTGCGGGCGGCTCCACCCCCATTGGAGAAGGCCAGGTGTGTCTAACGGTTTGTCCTAGTATGTAGGTATACGACTTGTTTGGGCATGAAAGGTTTCTTAATCTGTTGGCCGTATGAAGGTACATTTTTCGAGGTCAACACGGTGAGCCAGTTACAGGTAGTCAAAGTCATGATAGGACTTCAAAGGAGAATAGGCATGTCATTGTCGAAGCGAACCAGTTATAAGTAGTCCAAGTCATGATAGGACTTCGAGAAGAAGAGGTGGTGCCATCGTCGAGGGGAGAGATTTACACTTGGTTGAAGTCATGATAGGACTTCGAAGGAGAATAGGCAATGCCATTGTCGAGACGAACCAGTTATAAGTAGTCGAAGTCAAGATAGGCCTTCAAGAGAAGAGTCGGTGTTGTCGTTGAGGCATCGCCTCTTCTCCTTCGAAGTCCTATCATGACTTCAACCAAGTGTAAATCTCTCCCCTCGACGATGGCACCACCTCTTCTTCTCGAAGTCCTATCATGACTTGGACTACTTATAACTGGTTCGCTTCGACAATGACATGCCTATTCTCCTTTGAAGTCCTATCATGACTTTGACTACCTGTAACTGGCTCACCGTGTTGACCTCGAAAAATGTACCTTCATACGGCCAACAGATTAAGAAACCTTTCATGCCCAAACAAGTCGTATACCTACATACTAGGACAAACCGTTAGACACACCTGGCCTTCTCCAATGGGGGTGGAGCCGCCCGCACGTACTCCGACGATCAAGTCAGTTGGGGAAGAGGTGTGTTAAGTGTGGAAGGGCTTGAGTCCTAATATAAAATAAAAGGGGCCGTTTTCAAGAAAAATCGTGAATATAGAGCAAAGTTATAAAGTATCAAAGTGTGGGCTTTTATAGTATGAGGTGGCAAGTGTGGGCCGTCGGATGAAAGGACACCTAGCCCCTATCCGTGAGATTACAACTTCCCATTATGGGCATCAATCAATCATATGATTTAAATGGTAATACCAACTTGCCTTTCACAACTCATAGCTTGCGGTAGTTGATTCAACCAAATAGGTTGGCTGCAACGACGGTGTCAAGGAGTAGTCAAATCAGCAGTCGCATCATTAGATTTGATTTAAATGATCTTCTATCAATTAATCTTTCTTAGTCTCGTCTCTCCTGTTGTGGCTCCCGCTTGATGGCTCATCCCTACGGGTTCGGCTGTTGTGAGGTCGGATAGAGAATGGATTTGGTCATAAGGGATTCATCCACAAGGGTTCGGCTCCTGGGTCCATCTGCCACATGGCACGAGTTCGTGCCCTTGTTGAAAAAGGCATAACAGAAATAAAAAACCATTTGCATTCTTTACTAGAAATAAGGTTTTCTGAAGAAAGATTAGGGATTTATTTGGATGTTTTGCCCATTATGGAGTGAGTTTGAATTGGCATGTGATTTCTCTTTTGACCTAAATATAAAGTAAGTTTAATTTAAAAAAATAAACCATTCCGCGAAGTCAGTAAAAATGAATTTACTTATAAAGTTATTTGCCTAACTTAGTAGTTAAACACAATAAAATTTTGAACTGATCCATTAGGCATGATACTCCATTATATAACTTGAATATATTTTATTTATTCGATAATCAAAACATCAATATAAGATCAGAAAATGGTGCATGCTATCACATTCAATCCTCTTGGAAGCAGGGGTTCGAATTATCCTAGTTATTAGGAAAGACAGTCGAAGACAATTACCAATAAGCGTAAAGAAATTCATTTTGAAAAATCTACGGTAAAATGAAGTTTAAAAAATTATCTACAAAGCTCTACAGAGCAGAAATTATGATTATTCGAGTCCACATCAAATTTGTTTAACTTGTACATATGATACTTCATAGGGTCGGCTCTCAGAACTTTGAGGTCCTAAGCGACTAATTAATATGAGAAACCTTAAACACAATTCACCTAGTTAATATGAGGTCTTTGAACAAAATTTTTTTATTTTTTATTTTTTTTACCAAGAGTAGCAATACTTAAAAAAAGTAGAGAAAATATGTCACAAAAGCAAGTTGAGACCACTTGTCAACCATTGAAAAAGAACCTTTGATTAAATATTGATTTTTACTACAACTATGATCTCTATACCTGCTATGCTCAGTTACTTATAGGATCAAAATCCCAATAGGAAACCTATTACAACTATATTAAGGTATGTCTTTAGCCCAATTACTCTGAATTCCAAAGACTAGTCAATTTAAGGTTGGGAGAATTATCATTTTCCAGTTGTTTTGATGTGTTTCAACAGCTTTAATCTACCACTCGTTGATCCCTAGGAATTCAGTGATATTTCGAAGTTTTATACAAGCTCATCATATACAATTAAGGCTAGTGAGGATAGAGAATATTCTAAAGGAATGGAGGAAATTGAAAATTTCTTAAGTTCATTAATAGAGCACTAATACATTCATTACACTGAATTGAAGATTTAATAGAGTGGCACTCGACGGAGACAAAAAAAGAAAGAAAGAAAGAGAGAGTAATAAATAAAAATGTAACAAAGAAACTTAAGATTCTAACTTTTAGTACTCTTTATACAACATACATTTTATTGAATATAAAGCAGTAGAGATTCTCATGTGCATGTTCTTTTTCATAATAACTTGAACTGAAGATGAAGAGTATTATGATTAGCTCTAGCTAAACACAAAAATCATCAAGGATCAAAGAAAATGAGATAACGCTAAAGAAGGACAATTGAAATTATAAGAAGAAATAGAGTGGCTTATAAGAGACACTTCGAACAACAATACCCACGACTTTTATGTAAGGTTCTGCGAAATAGAAGTTTCTATTCCTACATTTCCAAAAAAATAAAAAAAAGAAACCCTGAAAAGCAATCTCAAAACGGTCGATCCGCCTACAAACCTAACCAATTAGCATCTTTTGCAAGAATTAGCAGCAACAAATAAGGGTAGTTTAGCACTAAAATGTAAAAAATTGGAAGACAAGAACGATAGGTTCCCACAAATAACAAGTGCAAAAATCAATGTCAAGTATTCCTCAATCCCATTGCAAAACTCTCTTACTCCATCAATGCATTTTAAATCTTTAATGAACACAACCGGGAGACAAATCTTTTCGGTGCTACTATACAACTTGTCAACTTTTGAACATCTCTTTTGCACTTAGGGGGCTCCATAGACATCAAATCTTGGATTTTATCAAGATTAGCTTTTATTCCTATGCAAGCAATCATAAAACCCAAGAACTTTCCCAATGCTTAGGGATAGCACAGCTCGGTTCTTTAACCCACGAGCTCGACTCGAGCTCGTGGCTCGTGGCTCGTGAAAGACGAGCCAAGCTCAAGCTTGGCTCGTTGTTCGAGGATGAGCTCGCGAGCCGAGCCGAGCTCACGAGCCACTCGCGAGCTCGTGATTTTTTTTTAACTTTGCACATTTTTGGACCTTTTAAAAAAAAAAAAAAAAAATTCGTGAGCCCTCCAAAATGGCTCGTGGACTCGAAGAACCAAGCAAGCTTGGCTCGTGGGATTGAGCCACCCACGAGCCAGATTTTGACGAGTTGAACGATCGAGCCGCTCGATCCATTTAACATCCCTAGGCGGATTGTGAATGTGCATAGGCCAAATTTTTCTCATAAGGCCCTAGGCGACGACCTAGTTGACCTTTGGCCAAGGCCAGCCTTTACCACTTCAAAAATTTCCAATCAACATGTTAATGAAGAGTTTATATCTGCTCGAAGCAGGTTTTACGAGTTCTCAATCTCAACTGTTTCGAAATAAGTTAAATAGTCAGACCAAGTTGTTGAAAGAAAAAATCCCACATCAAATATAGATAAAAACATAAACCAAATTATAAAAAATTAGACCTCTCCTCTTAACAAAATAAATTTTGGAAGACGAAATTTCAAGTCTAAACATGGTATCAAAGTCCTCTAACGAGCAATTCGATATTAAGACTCATTTTTTGAACATAAGAATTTCAAAATTAATTTGCTCAAAGGAGCCACCATCGTGCGATAGCATATTAAGAGATAAAATCACATATCGAATAAAGATAAAAGCAGAGACTAACTTGTAAAGAATTTGACTACCATTACTAACAAAATTGAACTTTTAAAATAGAAGCTCAAATTTATCATAGGTTTTATAAGTCCATTTCTAAATAAAGGACATGTAAGATGTGCATGTCACCGTTAATGTCAAAAGGAGATATCATTTGCACGGGATGACTAACATTTACCGAGACAAAAGTCCAGACGGATCTCTACCGACGAAATTCAAATACATTAAGACTTGAGAAATAACAAATTTAGACAACAGACATCAAAATCTTAACAATCTATACCCTCTAAGATATCTTCAAGGAAATCCCTTCAAAGAGTCGGATGATTTGCCTGATCTAGCATCGGTCCATGCTTTTGCAATTGTTTGTTTCATATCGTCATCACCTTCCTCGTACATGTTCTGCAATTGACAAAAAAAGTTCAGGTTGTAAGACGCAAATAGGTGGCAACATATGAGAAGATAAGAAGGGCATGTTTGTTCCAATCCACCCACATAAGCACAAGTATTCAACAAGGAAGTGATCTAAGAGACGAAGGTTATACCTTCATCAAGTCCATTATTCCAGCCATTGGATCCCGCTCTTTGTCCAAATTCGGCTTCATCTGTAACATCATCACGTGACACGTTAATATGAAACTTAATAATTTCACTAGTTAATTTTCAGCATTAAGAAATTACCTTATCTTCTTTGAAGTGCAAATCCAACCAGTTCCCCTTTGAAGCTTTAACTAAAGTGACAATGACCCTCTTCGGCTTTACTACCACTTTACATTTCTCGGGCACGATCTCCTTGTTTAATTTTGGTATGGCACATCGATAATTCTTTCCTTGGACATCATGGAATTTGATATCAAAAGAACTTCGTTTAAATTCAGTCTCAAGTTTCTCCTGCTCAACTCCCTCCAATGGAATATAAATCTGGCAAAAATAAACAATAAAAATACAGGCAATGAAATCATAGAAGAATCAGCATAGAACGAGACACGAAATTTTAACTTCTATGCCCAAAAAAAATAAAAAATGAGATGACCAACCACCAGCAACAGAAGAGCTTACAAATACACCAAAATGCAAATTTACCTATTATATGGCCACAGAGAATTACAAACAACAGACAAACTAAGGTATCTTCTTATAAGTAGATAAATAAGATCTAAAATAAACAACTTTATTGGTCAAAATGAAAATAATTTCTTATTTATAACATCTTGCACGTCATTAATGAAAATTACAAAACTTCAAAACTAGCATGCATCCGCACCTTCACTTGATCATTGTCCTGATCCCAGCTGAAGGACCCTAGAGGAACATAATTTAGTGCAGGGTTAGGGACCACATTTGGTACACTTGGTGTCGGTGTTGGCGTTGGCGTTCGGGTAGCTGAAACTGGTGGCTGCATAGCAGGTACAGAAGCAGCATCTATTGATAACTGCAAAATAACGTCAATAGCAAGTTAATAAATTAGTACACACTCCCACATGATAATTTCAACACATAGCATTGGAGGATAAGAAGTGGCCCTCAATTATATCTTTCAATTTTGGCAGCAGTTTCTATTCCCTATCCATTAAAATAAGAAATTAAACATTAAAGGGGAAGAAAAGAGGAGCTTTGTTCTCAAATTAGATTATTTCATGTCATATGACAACAAATGATTCACAAAGTACATACACACAAGCAAGGGGCTGCATGCTCCATGAGCTTGAGTGCTAATAAAGGAAGAGCGATGCTTGCTTTAATAAAGTTCTTAAAGCAATTAATCCATATAGAAATGAACAAGTAAAAAGTCAACCAAAGATGCTCACTGCTCTTTTTTGCACAATATGTAGTTATTCACCCGTTTTCAGTCCACTTCTAAGAACTGAAGAGGGGATGGAACCTACATTCATAGTGATATGTTCAGAGGTACCACGTCAATACAATATTCATTAAATACGAGTCCCCATATAATAATATCATGATTGGCGCATTTGCTTAATTGCGTTGATACTATTTAGTTTAGATTCCACCATCTAGGTTGTCCATAAGTCTGAATGAGAATAAGATAAAGGTACAAGGGTGAAGTTAGGGGTAAAAATATAAACTTAATGCCACGATGAAATTGGAACTTCCCATATACAAAATTAAGTGCAATGTTATTTAAAATCCTATCCAAGGAAAATCTGATAGAAAAGCCAATTCCACAATTGTTCAACAACTAACTAACTGTTTTGCAAGACAAGAATTAGTCACAACATGACAAAAAATAATTCATTTAGCCAATTTCAAATTTATTGGAAATAAGGCTTCGTCATTGACTACTGAAGGCTCTGCGTAGTCTCCAAGATTATCTGCTATTAAAACACGTTTGGATTTGAAATAATCACATTTCGTACCTTCCATTTTCCTTAGTCAAGGTTCCATAAAAGAGAACAAAACACAATGTAGTGATAATAATAACCACGAGTAGGAAATATATACTCAACTTTGATAAATAAAAGTAAAATAAACTCCTCAACTAAGCTTCTGATCGTACAATATTTTTTTCCTAGGATCATCAACGTCACATTTAATTCGAAAACAAAAATCATACACCAGAAGAGAAAATCTCCATTTCAGAAGACGAACCATAACTGCAACTTCTTAAAATAGCCATAAAATAAGCGCAATTAGCAAAAAAGAAACCCTCGTCATCAGCAGCAAAAGAAAAGGTCAAAAACACAGTCTTTAATTCCACATATTGAAAATACAAAAACCAAAAAAATGAATTAAAATGCCTACAGAAAGTATACCTTTTCCACAGTACGAATCTCGTTGGAAATAAGAGAGACAACACGAGGCCTCTTAGCGATGCTTTGAAGATGTTTCAATTCGTCCAAGTCCAGTGCCAATTCTTCACTGCTTGCCATTTTTACTTTCTCTGTCTCTTTCAATATCAATTCAATTCCTGTATATACTAGCAGATGCTAGTAAATCGATTTACATAATAGAATGGAATTAAGAAGAGAAAAGGAGAGACGGAATTGAACCTGCCCGTGAGACTGAGATACACTGGATAGGTACAGAACATGCTAGAAATGTAAATTCATGTTTTAGGGTTATTATAAAATCTGGTAAGAAGATTCTAGACTTAACACGTTCTCCAATGGGTTGTGGACTGGGCTACGCAGTCTTAATTAGGTTAATGATTTAGGCTTTTCGAAGATATGGGCCGGAATCAAGAACGTGTTACTAAATAATCAAACATGGCCCAATAAGTTTGTCCCTGTTCGGTTTGAGTAAAAGAAAAATTTTTAATAAAATTTAATGAAATATAAAATTAAATTAAGAAAAAATAAGTTTTTAAAAATATGGCCAAACGGGGTCTTAGTTTCCCTTCTCAAAATCAGGTCGTAGATGTTTTTGATGGTTCAGGCCAGTTATATTGGATTTTAATTTCTCTCGTTGATTTTGGTAAGTTCATTTGGAAAGAGTAGGCCACAAGATTACATGAAATGAAAAATGTAGACTTTTTAAAACCTGTATATTTCAATTGCTCATAATTTTGTATAGAATATGTTACTTTTAAATGTCAATTTCATTTTATTCAAACAACTCCCAAATTTTAATTAGATAAAAACCTAGTTTGCCATGCTTGACAAAAGAGAAGAAAATGAGGAACGTGACATTACCAATCTAGCCTATGTTTGGCATGATTTTTTGAAAAATTAAAATATACTTAAAGGATTAAGAAATTGCTTTTGAAAATATTTTTACAATTTTCTAAAAGCACTCTAGCTATAAAAACTTTTAAAGGGAAGTTGATGTAAGATCATTTTCTCGAAAAGCTTCGACAAGAGACAAAAGTCCCGACAACTTAGACCATGTTTGAGCCACATTAATTTGAAAAAATGTATTATGAAATAGTGATTAATGAATAATGTAGTTAAAAAAAAAAAAGGGAAAAATTTTTATTTCCGTGAAATATTATTCTAATGAATACTATAGAAAAAAATATGGGAAAGAATGTAAAGTAAATAATTGACCAGCAGAGGCCTATTAATGAGAATTTAGAATAAAATTAGCTTGAAAAATAATCAGACCAATATTGTAATGCTACACCACGTCAAACATCATGTCAAATTACAATATATTGAAATAACATTGAGGATTCTGTACGAGACTCGATTCCAAAAATATGGGGAAAAATAAATAGAACAATAAACTTTTATCATTTCAAGGTTCTGATACGGACCAAAATACTAATCTCAGGCTCGCCTCGGAAAGACCCTGAACAAGATTGGGATTTGATAATCTTCCAACGCCCTCTAACAATGGAACTTGAAGTACAGTATTACCGACCCCTGTGACCTTTCTTAATGACAATAGAGCCCGATAATTGAATCGGCGCCAGCGGTAAATAGCCATGGTTGTCTTGGATGGAACTTGCAGTCAAGAACTCCTACAAAAATCACATTCACAATTAGGCATACAGGTTAGGCATCTTCATAGTGGGCCAATATGAACATCTCTTGAGCAGCTAATTACCGAAGCTGAGAGGCCATGTAGATCATTACCTTAATGCAGAGCCAATATTAGAGATATAAAGCCTAAACATTAGTAGAAAGTAACTTTAAGCTTAGAGACACACGTGTTTGATATTTTACAGAAGTTACTTTTTGGAGGGATTAGTTCAAAAACCTATTTAAAAGTCAATCTTTACTTGCCAAAAAAGGTACTTGTTTTCAGACTTCAGTCAAAAATGCTCAAAGTAGTGGAAGTAAAAAACGTGTCCAGGGATCCCAAAGGGGCACCAATTCAACCCCCGCCCAACAGAATGGGCTTCGCTAGTCATGGGCACAAGTTATTTTCGAATACTTGTGCAGCTACTGATACTATGTAAACATTGAACTCATACATAGATTGATACAATATTACACGGCTAAATAAATTTAAACAATTCCTCTTTTCTTGCAAAATTTGGTTTATCGATCAAAGATCAGGATGTTAAAAGAGTAATATGATAAAGATAGAGACACATATCATCCGATTCAACATCTAGGCAAGTGTGACATTTACAAAAACAGAAGTCAAAGTTTCCCATGTGTGATTAACGCTGGTAGTGCGTCTATTTCCTTCAACATAGAATTGGCATAGTTGATTTTATCAAAGCAAGTTTGAACTCAATACAGAAAAACTAAATATTTTAATCCAAACAAAATAGTTCTACTTCGAAACAAAGGCAAGCATAAACAATATTTACCTCTTCCATCCGCACTGGCGTGCCCACGTAGAATTTCCAGGGGAACAATTAATGGGTTCTGATTCAGATCCGAATAAACCTTTCCATGGAAAACATATGCAGTGCAATCGTCTGAGCATGACGAGAATAAAGGGTATGAACGATGGAAAGAGACTTTGTTGATATCTTTTTTATGAGGCCTGCAAATTTAGAAACCAAGTGTCAAAGTCATATCACAACTACAATTCACAATATATAAACAAAGAGTGACTTCAAAACATGTTTGGTGAACTTGACAGGATTGAACAATATTAGATAAGAAAAAGAAGTTAAAAGCTTATGCATTATACTGTCCAGCACTTCCAAGTTTATGGACAATCACAGAAATCTTCTTGCAGCAACAGAATCTTTGCAAGAGAACGACACCCTCATTCTTACCCTCGTAGAACTAAAGAATAGTTTACAAGCTTGACTTACCTTTTATATCATCCATAAAATCTCATATTATTAATCTACACCAGCAATGGAGTTAATGATCCATGCTTGCTCATCCCATCTATATTTTCACAGGTAAAAACATTTACTATGCCGTCTTAACATTTGCCAAAAATTCTATCGATGCAAAATTGGCAAGTTTGAGCGATCTTCAACGTTTAATAAAAAAAAAGAAGAAGAAAACAGTTCAAGAAACTTTACTAAAACCCTCTTGAATAGAAATTAAAGTGGTTACATACTTGAGGACTTTATAAGGTTGAGAAGAAAGGTCCATGTCAAACCAGCACAATTTTCCGTCTTTGCTTCCCACAATGACATTATCACCTACATTATAAGGGGCACCAACAAGTTTAAAGATATGACCTAAAAAAACGTCTGTGTTTGCTAACAGAGAGAGAGAATCTTGGGAACAGAAGCATACCACCAGGGTGAATAGCAATGGAGGAAACTTCACGCACTCCAGGCTCAAGCTTCTTAAGAAGCTTTTGCTTTAACAGATCATAGACGCGAACATCCTTCTTCGTTGAAATGAAGAATATAGAACGAATCGGATGGAAGGCAGATGAAACAGGAAGTCCTCTCAACTTATAAGGTATTCTTTGGGTAAGTTTCTTAGAGAGTTGGTGGATCAATACTGATCTTGATTCACGTATAAATGAGTTAAGAAATTAGCAAAAAAACATGGATAACAATAATTGCTTCACAGCTAAGCCTGATTCCTATGAATGAAAAGACAGTACCTCTCATTGAGCATAGAACAACAATACCAAGACCATGTGTTACAACAATATAAAATATAAAGTCAATTAAATAAATGCACTATACATGTTAATATTTCATTTTCATAATATCTCTCTTAACACATATTTCCTCTAATGTAGTAGCCGTAAGTGCCAAACTGGTTTTATCTTGTACTGAAAAGACAAAAACTAACTACATGAATTCCGTCACCTTCAATAAAATGAAGACGACCATTCCAATTATAGCCCCTGTTTGATCCCCATTTTCATCCTACTAATGCATTTTTCATGTCAAATCATGGTGGGCCCGACTGCATGGCTATCATTTCAAATGTATATAAATTACCACACCTTTCCCGTTTTATCCTCATTGAATTGGACAAAAAGTGGGAAAGATTCCAACAGCCTTTCAATATTCAAAGGGCATATGTGGGAAAATGGGGTAAAAACTACAGTAAATGGGACTGCACTGGAGGACCCATGGTGTCAGACTAACATTCGATTTTCTCATTTTAGTTGGGCAAAAATGTGGAACAAACACACGCATAATGTAAGAGTGAATCAGTAAATAAATAAACTTCAGAGTTGGAGGAAGGATATCATGTGGCATAAGCGTTGAAAGATAGTCTCCCTTGCGATGCCACTCTAATGAAGATACAGTCTGCACAAACCAGTAAAGATAAGCAAATAGATTCCACAGATGAGCTATGACCACTAGCTCCAAATTCATTGCATAACTCAAATGTTAAAAAGAAATGCACAGTACCTTAAAGTGTTTTAACCTGATTCCCCCATGCTTCTCATCCGGACCCCAGCTGATTAAGGATGCATTCTTGTCTGAATACAAGAGATGTACGTGAATGCTGAACATTAAACTCAAACAAAATGCAAGAAATATCTAACTAATACTGACCAGAATCATCCGGTGCAGTTGGGGTTTCAATATGCAGAAGCTCTTCAATCTTTTTCTGTTCTTCTTCACTTCCTAATCCAGTGTTCAAAATAAACACATCCTGACCCCTGCAAAATGTAGTGGTACATAATTTGCTGTGTCAATATGATATCCATTTTCAAAAGACAAAATGGGAAAATGCTCAGGTAATAGTCTTACGCTGCAATTGCTAATAAAGGAAGCTCGGGCAGAGGATTCCATACAACTTGCTGAACAGGTTCGCCTATATCCCAGACCCTAAGACATCTTCCAGTTTCAACCTCCCAAACACGAACACTTCCATCATTTGAACCTTCATAAAAAATGGAAAAAATACATTGTAATACTCAATTCTAACTATTGTATTTCTTTGAGATGGCGATAGAAGATACAGCTACAAATTCAAGTCAGACCAGAAGCAATCCATTGACCGGTAGATTCTGCAGTAACTGATACGACAGGACCTTTATGACCTTTGTACTCCAGATAACATGTTGTTGGATAAGGCTTAAGATCTTTACGACTTGGCAACTTAGGCTTCAACGTCTCAGGATCAATATTAATCTGAAGGAATGAGAAAATTATAGTTAATTAATTATCTATTGATTTTAGTTCAATGCATAATCAGATCTTGTGCATGATAAATCAAATCTATCTACACAAAAACTGCTTCTTCACACGTACACGTTTTTTCCGAGCTCGAGGACATAGATAAAGATCCAAACAACGACCAAACCTTTCACTAACAGCTTTATCATAAGCAGGAACACTTCGATAGAACTCGAACCTACAGAATATGAAGGCTTATTATAATCCAGATATTTTAATATAAAGTATCAAAAGTGGAAACAAGACAAACTGAAATAATCAACAGGATCAGGAAAAACCGCTGGGGAATAAATTTAGGACGATCTTCCTCAGGGATGAGCTGGAGGGCATTAATTTCTTCTTGTGATGGGATGTATTCTCCAGACGGATTGAAAGATTCCTCGTGACCTAAAATAAAATTTTAGTTAGTAGCAACTCTTCTTTTGAATGCAACTGCTAACTAAATATTTGACAATCCAAGAAGTCAAGATTGTATCATATGTCAATCTTAAACCTGGCAACTTGAACTTCGGTGCAGGAATATGTGCCAATCCTTGTCGTTCTGCCAAGCTAGAATCATCTGCCCACACGTCATAAAGATTCGACTCTTTCTTAGGCTTATCATCAAACTTTATATGTCCCATTCGGAATGCCCGGACAAGCTGGAGAACCTATAAGTTTAAAACAATATACAGAGAAAAAATGAATAACCAAACGAAGTTCCAAAGATAAAGAAATATTAACTCATTTTACATATCCATCAATTTTTAGAGTGTTAGAACATTGGGATTGAAAAGAGAAAACACAATCATAGAATAGAACCCATTCACATGCATAAAAGAAATAGGAGTATATCCTTGTACTTCAGCATACGCAAGCAGTAAACATCTTGGAAATATTTTTATTTATTTATTTCTCTTCACAAGTACAGAGAAAAAATGAATAACCAAACTAAGTTCCAAAGATAAAAGAAATATTAACTCATTTTACATATCCATCAATTTTTAGGGTTTAACATTGGGATTGAAAAGAGAAAAACACAATCATAGAACAGAATCCATTCACATGCATAAAAGAAATAGGAGTATATCCTTGTACTTCAGCATATGCAAGCAGTAAACATCTTGGAAATATTTTTATTTATTTATTTCTCTTCACAAGCTATGAAAATAAATGCAAGTGCCTCACACAAAAATTACCAATTCAAGTTCTTGCTAACATCTTGTCACACCAAGTGCCAAGAAGATTGTATTTATAATGTCAAAAAAGCAAGCATGCAAAATGTCCATACAAATACCTCCCAAGAATCATTTCATTGGTAAAAAAGTACTACAAACAGCTTAATTCACATTTTTACGATTTGCAGAAAGAATAGATAAGTAGCACAGGTAAAAAATATGAAACGGAAATATGTCTCAGCTTCTTGTTAATTCTATATCTCCTATAGATTGTGTCATGACTCAAAATTACATGAACAGTATGAAATAAGTATAGCTTAATACTGTAGTACAGATCATTTCTCTTATCCTTCATCACTACTAATGCAATTCAGCATGGTATGAATAATTTACTCAGATTAGTACAAATTTTGTATACAAAATGATCTTTCTTTTCATTTGGCAAAAAACTATATCATGTCAAAAACTTGAGGTCCTAGAACAGTCCAACTTTGTTTGAGAACGCGTATGAGATTTTCAGTTTCATAATGCATTTATGGAACAGTCAAAGGAGTAGATATAACGATATCATTACACAGTGACGGCTTGAAATGTTACTTACTAGAAATTGCTTGACCAAGAAGCAATATACACCATTATAATTTACCTTTTTACTCTCCCATTTTGAAGGAATAAAACGTCTCTTTGGTTCTGGCGCATTGGAAAGTGGATGCTTGGAATCATCCCAAGCAAAAAAATCAACATACGGCTGCAGAAAATATACAAGAACCATGAGAAGTTTCTTTAGGAGGCATAATCTCCACACATATATATTAGTAGAATTACAAAGATCCAAAAGACGGAAAAAACAAAACAAAGGAAGAAATATGGGAGAGTGCACACCTGATATGGGTCAAAATCAGCATGTGGGGCCTTTCCTTCCAATAATCTACGGATAAGTTTAGTCTCTCCCTTGGTTAGCTCCACTTCCTCATCATTATACTCATCATATATCTTACGCCTGAATATGACGAAATAATACAAGTAATTTTACCAAAGCCTCTTGCAAAACGCAAAATATACGTGACTTTTGAGCATCAGATGAGCATTTGTCCAACATGCATCGTTCAAATTCTTTCGGTGAAGCTCAGACTCAAATACCTATTGAATTTATGAACTCACCAACTCTTGGAATCATCAGCACTTGCAAGAAATGAATCCAGCTTATTCTGTCTCTCCTTCTTCTTGATCTTCTTTCCTGCTAAATTATATCCAATATGTTCCTCATCGTTGTACCATTCCAATGGAACACTACCAACAGTATTGCGAGGCGCAACCTGATTTTGACCACCAAAAAATGATACGGACAGAGTGAATAAATATTGTTTAAATCCAGAATAGTAAACATTCTATTAGCAGAAATTAGAAATATGCCACCTACCTCATCTTCAGATGAATCGCTCTCCTCAATTACTTCACGGGAGTCATCACTTTCCCCTCCATCCATTTTTCTGTTATTTCTGGTATCATCATGATTCCCATCATCATCATCACTTGAGACAACATCCTGCCATATCACCCATCACCATTACTAAAAATCGAGTTGAGCAATGAAGTGAAGAAAAAACATACTTGTTCTTTTTAACAAACATCAACTCCAGCAACTAAACAGAGCCAAAAAAAATGTATGCATAAGTTAAATGGCATAATAAGGGGTCTGAGAAAACCCAAGCACGCACTGTTAAGTTTAAAACTCACATCAAAAGACAACCAAAACTTTCCAAACAAATAACATAGATAACACATTGTTAACAACCACATTTGTAAAACTATATAGCCTACACGTGTTATCGAGGAATTCAGATTATGGAACTGGATTTCCCCTAAAAAATATCATATTTAATTGTAAACATTCACATTTTAATACTCATAAGCATCCTTGGGATTATTTGCATAACTAATAATCAAAGGGGTAGGGATATCAAATTATCCAAATTTGTTTCAGGAATAATTTTTACTCTTAAAATGGGAATCACCATGCATACCTCATTGCCAGAGGGTTCACTCTGTTCGGATCCTGATTCACTTGGGGGACCTTCATCCTCAGATAAACTCTACCACCATCAAGAAGACAAGATGAAATCATTGAATCCAAATACAAAAGATTTCTTAAATTTGCAAAATAACCGTTGTCCAAATACAAAGGCCACTGTTGTCGTAACTTCCCTAAGGCATAACCTCCTAACCCATTACACAAGTGAACTCGTGTGTGACCAACAGAAAATCGTGGTTCAGCAACATTCAATTTGCATTATCAATTACCAATATAATCACAAATTCAATGGAAAAAAGGAGAAAAAAGATTTCTTTCCCACAAGCTGGACCTCAAAACTTTAAGACATTTCCCATTTATTTAATCCAATTGAAAAATAAAATTAAGATAGGAATTCTCTTCCACCTGAACCATATTTCCAAGCATAGAATACAAAGAAAGAAATGTTAATTTCCCGTCATAACAATTTTTTCAATTCCCAGTTCAAAACTTTTAAGCCTTTCTTAAGAAACATATACAAGATGTTATAAAAATCAAACATTGCACTTAACCAGCTAAAATAAGAAGCTCACATCATTTATTTGCACCAAGAACATAAATAGAGTCCTAAATAAAATATTTTGTAAGGAAGCAGAAATTACCTCATTGTCAACAACTTCAAAATCATAATCGGAGGAAGAATCTTCGGACTTATCAGCTGCTTGGTCTAATTGCTGTTCTATTCTTCTTAAAGTCCCATTTATCTTTTCAGGCCCCTCTTTTTTGTGCTGCTTTTTATTCTTCAGCGTCTTCATTGTCAATCTATTTGTTAGCGTGAAACAGTGAATAAGATAAATAGAAATAAATTTAAGGTCACTATAAATACTGAAACCAATTGAAGTTCAAGTTGAAGAATGGAGACACTGATTCAGGCTGTTTGGCTCCAATGAAAGTTTTGAGGGTTTTATGATGAAGAGTTCATATTTTTATCAAATGCGGTTGGTGCAATGCGCCGTCTTAAAAATTATAACGCAACCCTAATATTAGTTCGGGTGGTTTGGACTGGGTAGAGGCGGGCCGCGGGTCCAAAAATTTCAGCGAACTAAGGAGGTCGTAAACCATCAACGATCGAAATAATGAGATTGTTTATTAAAACTTAATTAAATAATCATAATAATTTCTTCAATCAATATTATAGTTGAACTCATCGGCTTGCGAACAAACAAATGGATCCATCTAAAAAGCTGTGGCAAACCTATCTAAAGAAATTCAAGAGAAGAATCACGCGTTTTTACAGTTGAACTTCACTCGACTATCAACATCGAACAACAAAACTATTTTCCTTTTCTTCTATGCATCATTTTCCATGTTCCCCACGGCCCACATAAAGAAGAGCTATAGAAGTCCCAAGATCACTATTTTACACCAAACAGAGAGATCCATCTAAATATTGCCCAAGAAAACTCAGAAAAAATAGTAATTAAATAAATAGTTCTCCCAAGGTGGTTCAGCGACGAAATATTTTTTTTTTTTTAACATTTTGTGAACAGCATAAACAACTCTATAGAAAGCCAATCAACCCAACTGACCAAAACCTTGTTCCACGATTCTATATGGCACATATTAAATACTACCTGGAGGATGCTGTTGCAATAGCTAGTGTTGCCGAAGTTGTCGAGGTCGAAATAGCGTTCGCCTTCGGGAAAATGGTCGTCGAGTCCCTTCTCTACCTTGGAACCCGCTGCACACACAGTGAGCGTGACTTTCGGCGTAGCTGAGCTGCTGAAGCCTAAAGGTTCACAATGACACAATGACGGTTGAAAAGTCTGAGCAGCGACGGTAGGGAAGAGATACAAGAGGAAGGGTTTCTATGCAATTGCCGTCTTTGGAATTGGATTCGGGAAAATTCAAGTATTGAAATCTATAGCAAGACACTTGGGCTAATTTTATTTTTTTGAAGGGAAAATTTGATAAGTAAGAATTTAAGTATCACACATTTTTTAAATTAAGAAAATAAGTTTCAAACTTTAAAAATCAGATTTTTATTGAAATTTATTTATGATTTAATTAGTTAATTAATTATTTTATTAATTAAATATATTTAGGTCATCTATACAATTTGATCATAAATTAACAATATAATTAGTTACTTATTATTTTTTTATCACAAATCAAAAATTTTATGTCACAAATTTTTTACGATCACAATTCAAAAATTTTGGAAGTCACGGTTTATTTATTGGTCACAATCAAAAAATAATTAGTCACGGATTAATTTTTAGTCACGACTTATCATATTATTGGTCACAACTTATTTTTCGGTCACAAATTAAACATTTTATAAGTCATATATTATTTTTCGATCACGAATCAAAAATTTTATAAGTCACAGATTAATTTTTCGATCACAACTCAATAATAATAAGTCACAAACAGAATTTTTAGGTCACGTATTATTTATTTATTACAAATTAACCAATTATTGGCCACATTCAACTTATTAGTTGGTCACAACACATGTGACCACCGCCTAGCCACTTCTTGCAATAGCCCACCTCCACTGGTATCGTCGCCATCATAACTACCACCACCGCCATCTCTTGACGACAACATCACCACCTCAAATCAACAAATCGTTGTGCCATATCCACCACCACCGCCACCATCAGAACCACAACACCACCATATCCAACGTTACCTCTGCCATCGTTGGATCCAACAAAGCCACCACACCACTGCACACCGCTTGTTAACGCCTAACGGAGAACTCCCAACACCCACCAATCCCAAACACCGCACCACGGCCATAAAACCACCGTCAACACCACCCACAGCCACCACCATCGACATCACCGCCACTGTAACACCAAAACACAACGACCATCTCGACAAGCGGCTTTGAGGCACTGCACACTAGCTTGTGAACGCCTAACCTGGAATCGCCGACACAAACTACTGCACGTCGGCGCTGTGAACTCTCGACAATGCACACCAACCTCAACCACCAGATACGCCACCGCCAACCACCACCACAACTCGACCAACACATATACTATCGCTCCATTCGACCGACAATTCACCCATCCTCTGGTTGACGATTCAGATTCACCCCGCAAAATTGTCACCACCACCATTGCGTAGCAAGGGTGAATCTATTCTTTTGGCCAACAATTCACCCTTCTTCTGGTCGGCGGTGATGGTTTGGCGAAGAGAGAGGGTTGCTGCTGTGGGTGTAGAGAGAGACGAAGAAGAAAAGGGAATATAGAGAGAGAAAGGAGTGAGCAAATTGATTAGGGTTATGGATGAAAATTATATATTTAATATTTATTTATATAATTAGATGTGAAATATCTTATTTGTGAAATATGAAAGTTCCCATCTGATTTTAAAATATAGGATTTTAAAACTAGTGTTTTACGTAATTTCCACTTTTTTTTTTAAAGGGACCCAAAAAAGGCCCAAAAAAAGGAGAACCCTCAGGGGAAAATTAGGCCACATACGGCCCAAAAACGAAGAAGTTGAAATATACTTCCTTTAAATGACAAAACTTGGGTTAATTTTTTTTTTAAATGGGCCCAAAAAAGGAGAATCCTCAGCTCACCTCCAGTAAATCTCGGCGGAGCCAATTGGGCTAGTGATAAGTTTTGCAAGTACGTGTTGTTAGAATTTTAGTTGTTCAAGAAAAAAAAATTTGTGGGCTTAACCATGCGACTGCATGAGGCCCTCCCGAAACTGGGAGGGGGGAGGGCCACTTGCACTATAACCATGCGACCGCGTGGTTATAGCCCATACAGTCGCATGGTTATACAAAGTGACTGTTGGTGATCCGTTTTTTATCGTTTTTCTTTTGAATTTGGTGTCTTTTCAACATAATTTTGCACCATTTCGTGGGAACTCTTCAAAGCCTATAAATAGGTGTTCCAATTGTAAAGAAAAACACTTTTGAGAAAATTAAGAAATCCACCATAAGATTATTCTCCCAAATTATCACATAATCAATCTTATATCTATTTTCACTTGTTCTTTGTGAAAGATACACTTTGCTTTTGATGTTCTTCACACAAAGGCTTGATTAAATCCTACAAACTATTTACCGGAACTCCTCAAAAGCATTGAAAAGGGGGCAAATAACGTTTGAGGATAGCGTTATCATTTTCGTGTTCAAGCCTCTTATTATATCTATATTCTTTTATTACCAATTTTCTTCTCTTCATTGCTTTAAATTTACAACACGTGTATATTTGCTTGTTTAAATAATGGGCCAATGATCCAACTCCTCGTTACAAATAATCGAACATGATTCACCATTGTTACAATTGTTGAGAGATTAGGCTCAAGTGGTTCGCTGCTAGGTTAAAATACATTTAAGAGATTTTATATTTTTAAAGAGCATCTTAATCATAATAAAGCTTCGGTTCAATGTCCATTAAAAAAGTTGTTTGTCAACAATATATATATATATTTTTAATTTTTTAATAATCATTTTTTTTTCATTTATATATATATATATATATATATATATATATATATATATATTTTAACTTTATTAATAATCATTTATTATTTTTCATTAATGTATATCTTTTTAGTTATCAATTATAATAGTCAATATAATATGAAATATTTAAGTACTGGAGCATTGAAAGTTGCACATTATTTAACTCTTGTTTGGTTCATATTAAAATTATAAAATTCAATAAAATAATATTACATGTAATTCCAATTTTTTTTCCCTTTTTAACCACATATTTTTCAAAAAATAAAAATAAAAATACTATTCTAACCTTTAATATTTCAAATAATGGACCCAAACGAGGTGCAATCACTAATAAAATAAAATAAAAAGAAGCGAGTTTGATTCTCAAAATGTAGATAGCTAAACTAACCATTTTATTTTTAAAAAGTAAAAATAAAGAGTCTATTGAAACCTGATTTTAATATTTAAAATTTTAAAATAAATAGCGTATCACCATTTTTTAGAGTAATGCTATTTGCAGTCGCTCGCTGCCTTAGTTGCACTATTGGCATACATGTGACGGTTGGTGATTTGATACGTTAATGTAGTAGTTTTTTTATTACCTTATACAACAAATCATTAACCGTCACATATATGTTACATAGGACAATTGCAATAATGAACGATTGTAAATAACATTATTTTTTCTTTCTTTCTTTTTTTAAGATACTCTTATGGTTGATTACTTTTTTCTTTTCTTGTCATTGATCCTTTTTTTCCACCTTATTTTCCATTTTAGTTTTTAACTGTTAATTTCACAAATGATTGCTGAGGTTTAAGTGAAATTTCAATTAAGTTATTAAAGTATTTTATGATCATTCAGTCATTATAATTAAATAGTGTTACGTAATTGGTTATTTTTTAGCAACGTCCACTCCAAGACCCACTTTGAACCATAAAATCTTGACATTGACTAACTATTAGTGTATTCGTGTTGTGAAATTACCAATGTTTTGAAAATCGACCTGAAAAAGCAAAAGGGTCAAGGGCCGAAAGGTTGAACCGGGATCGAAACGGGGTCGAACCGGTAGTGAAACAAAAAATATTTTTAAACACTAAAATAAGAATAGATAATGATACTGTTAAATGTTAGAAGAGTTTAAATTTTTTAATAATTAAAGAAAGGTTAAAAAAGATTAATTAACTCAATAAAATAATTAACTATAAAAAATATATAAACACTAAATAGTATCATAGTAGATCCCACATCAAAATCTACCACATGACTACATGAGTGTAATGCACAGTTGCACACAGTAAACGCTAAATTATATCCCACATCGAAATCTTTTAAATAAAGCACTACAAATGGTGCCTATAAATGGGTGGGCCAACAAGTGCACCGCAGACTTTCTGGGCCTATTAATTAGCGGGTTAAAAGTTGAGTAGCCTATACAATTTAAAAATCGGGAAAACCCGATAAACTGGTTACGGGTCGACGGTTAATCATTAAACCGGACAATTAAACGGTTTTTCCCTGATTTTGAGTAAAACGAGTTTCAAGCATTAACCGGACCGGATTTTTGTCCGGTTCCCAATTTTCCCGGTTGGACCGGCATGTCCAGTCCGATTTTCAAAACATTGGAAATTACACACTGTTTGATTCATTTTATTTTACTATAATTTATTTCTCGTACTTATTTTTAACTATATATTTACACAATAAAAATATTTTATACGTAAATTTAAAATTTTTACTTATTTTTAACTACATATTTTTCAGAATATACCGTTTAAGACTAAGTTTTTAGATTTTAAGGCCACATAACAGGGGCCTACATATATACAAAATAAAATGTTATTTTTGGGAGGAAAAATCTCACCTTCAGCTACATAATTCAGACAGCACCTTTTAACCCCTAATCACGTATTTTATCATTAATAAAAAGTGAAAACATCGTGACACTGATAAATATGAGGTTGGATAGAAGGAATCAATCCTTTTAACGATTTTTAGTCCATTGAAGATTTAATGAGTACTATACCAAATATAACGTCAGTCGGAATAATAGAGTGTGTATGTCATTATTTAACTTTGATGACTATTTGTTAGTTTTGTATAAACTTCAGTGGCCATCGGCGAAACTAACTCAATTGCCATGATAAATGTAAAATGAAAATAAGATTTCAATGTGATTCATTAATAAAACGTGTTACTCGACTCTTGTAATTAGAAGACGAATTCAAAATAATAATTATTTTTTTATCAACCTCCGAATTGAGTAACATATGGACATACCCAACCTCATCAACCAAAAGGGTCGAGCCAAACATCGTTTACAATCACGATCAACAAGTAAAGAACATGTACTTGACTATTAACAAAAACTATGATGAAAAAAAAAAAAAAACCCTTGCAATGGCTTATTTTAGTACTATTTTTCCCTAATTTCCTAAGTACTTTTCCTGACATTTAGTTCTGAAACTTTATTTTGTCTGTACGTACTTTGCATATTTATTCCAAAACTCAATGATTGAGCATCATTCAAGGTGCCTAGATTGTCGCTCGCCTGCTCGGTACTCAAGCGGCATCGCAGCGCTCACTTCCCCGCGAGGCCGTCGTTCGAGCAGCCTACTTAGCTGAAAAAATATTATTTCTTTCTTTTTATGTAATTTTTTTTTTATTCCCTTTCTACTTAAAATATTTTCCTTTGAGTTCTATATATACTGCACGAAATTTATGGCTTTCATATGAGTTGGACAATATTGTATGTACAAAATTTTGTATTCTTTCTCGATTATAATAAATTCTCAATTCCTTTTCCAAATAATTTTTGTTCCTCTTATCTTCCGATCTATCCTTCATATTTTGTTATAGCATCACCTTTGTCAATTCGCTAATAAGTGGTGTCAAAGAATACACAATTCTTGCTAGTTTGTTAACACAATAAATATCAACAAACCACAATTTTATTTATCGAGTAATGTTACTTTTAACTTTTAATCGGTGGTGCTATCTAAATAATTTATTATTACAAGTAAAAAATACATATTTAATTATAGGGAAAATTGCAGCCAAGGTACCAAACCTTTTGTTTATTAACAGACTTTGCCCAAACTTTTAGTTTGTGCCACCGTGCGTACCAAACCTTTCAAAAATGTGCAGCTCAAGTCTAAATTGACAGTTTCCGTTAGTTTGACTCCAAAAACTGTTAGTTGACCCCAGAAATTAAAAATTTAATAATTTGACCTCATAAGACAGTGGCATTTTAGATAAAACACATTTTTCGTATTACATCAAAAATTTAAAAAAATAAAAATAAATAAAACCAAAACCCATCTCTTTCTTCCCCAAATCAATACCACTCCTCCCAACCACCACATTCCCCGTCGGCAGCCACCACATTCCCCCCCGGCAGATGAAATTGATAGATCTAGGTAGTTTGAAGGAGATGGAGACTTTAGCTGATGTTGCTCATCACAGGAATCATCATCAATATTATGATAGAAATCGTGAGCATGGTTTGGCTAGATTTGGGTCCTTTGGGTCCCCGCCTACTGATAATTCTCATGGTATCAATTGCCGTGCTTTCCAGTCCGGTGCAGGGTTACTTCCAAACCCGCCTAATTCTTGCACCACTACCCTTGCTAGCAAAAGGGAGTTTTCCACTTCTTTTTCGCCCAAAACCCTTCAACGTCTGTTAATGAAAACCACAAAAGCTTGAAAAAGAAATCGGAAAGTAGTATGATTCCAATCGCAATTAAGATCAACTTCGATAACAAAGAGGGGGGTTATGATAATGATTTTCATTTCTCTAAACATTGGGCTGGACTTGCTTATTCTTGCTCACCTCCCCCGAGTTCTTTGTCCATGCCAAACTTTTCACTACGCCCAAAAAGGGCAGTTTCACTTGACTTGCACACTGCAGCCCTTGAATTTGATTTGCCCCCTGTGGCTAAATCTTCTCATGCTTCCCCAACCAGGGAGCGTAGACTTTACATGTGTAAATACTGCTAAATCAGTTTTTTTGCAATAAAGTGTTCTTTCTTGGAATTTGATTTATGAGGGTGATTTCTTTCGCAACTGGGACGCCATTGTTTCTTGCAAGGAAATGGCAGTGGATTTGGGTGGTTTTTTGGCCGGAGACTGGTGGCTTAAGGCAATGGAATCAGACTTTTGGGTGGGGTGGGGTAGGGTGGGGTGGGTGGAGAAGAAGATGAATAGTAGTTTCTTTTATTTTTATTTGGTATATTAATTTATTTG
Organism: Olea europaea var. sylvestris; assembly: GCF_002742605.1. NCBI lineage: Eukaryota > Viridiplantae > Streptophyta > Magnoliopsida > Lamiales > Oleaceae > Olea > Olea europaea. The sequence continues at coordinate 2,628,982 of NC_036249.1, read as the reverse complement.
TTTTATTATAGAATTAAATAGCAAATTTACTTTTCTACCCTTTTAAGTTGGTCAAAATTCAATTTTATTGGTCAACTAACGGTCAAACGGACGGTTTCCATCCATTTGAACCTCCGGTGCATATTTTTGAAAGGTTTGGTACTCACGGTGGCACAAACTAAAGGTTTGGGCAAAGTTTGCTAATAAACGAAAGGTTTGGTATCTCGGCTGCAATTTTCCCTTAATTATATGATAACACCTAATAATGAATTTACGCAAAAGTAAAACAAAAAGTTGCGTACTATTATAATATATAAATTAATATAATGAAAGGAAGAAATAATCAATTTACGCTTTGAAAAAATCTAGTTAGACTTAATTTTTAAATTAATATAAAAACCTTGTTTCCACAATTGAATTATTTTTTTAAAAACGTCATCTTCTTAGTGTAAAAGCACACTGATTTCTGTATATATTTCTTGGAAATATGTTATTCTAATAATAGGCAAAGGAAAATTATCAAAAAAAGACAAAGTTGACATAGTAAAAGTTGAAGTTAAAGTAGACGAAATTCAAGCTAGATAGGAGAAAATGAAATATATCAAATTTTTTACGTGACTTTTGACTTTAAAATTATCTTCTAAGATGTGAATATGACCCATTGCGTAAGGAGAGCATCGATTACTTGAAAATTTGCTGATAGGAACCGATTTATCAGTTGCTCAAAGGAGCCTATTTTGAACAATTTTTCAAGCAGAGTTGGTCAATAAGTCCACGGGAGGAAACTTGAAATGAAAGGATGTGCGATTTAGATGTAAACGGAATGGAAAAGCTCGTGTCCTATTTGATTTAGATAAAGATCAGATTTTTACTAAATTTTAGAATAATTGAAACTGTGATTCCAAACATTTCAAATTTTTGTAGTTTTTATTCTAGTGTTTTATTTGTTGCATCCGTCGTCTCAAACATTTTATTCCGTGCGATTGAAGAACATAGGGACTTTCCTTTAATATCTCCATTTATTGACCAAGAAAAATGAAATTGACTGCATTTTAAACAAGTTTAAAAAGAGCAAAATAATAATTTAACATTTTTCAATAAAAATAATTGAAATAATTAAATAAAAAACCGTGAAAAAGAAAAGGAAAAAAAAAGGGAAAGAGAGAGAGAGAGAAGAGAGAGAAAAATAAATAAATAAATAAAATCTTCTTCCTCAAATCCCCACCCCACGCAACCCACGGCCGTCACCTGCTTCACCCAGATACCTAATTTCATCAATTTTTGTTGCATGCATAGGCAGGCCCCCTTTTTTATTTTAATTTTTTTCTCAAGAGGGTTATTTTCCATTTCTTGGAGACGCACTCTTTGCACAGCAATTTTATATTTTTCTTGAACAATCCTGTAAATAGAGAGTGTTTTCATTGCGAGGCTTTATGATATGCGAGGCTTTATGATATGCAATCTCTCGGTTTTAACGAATTCTTAGTAGTTGACAACTGAAAATCTTGTCCCCTTTTTTTTTTTTTAAACCTTCAAAAAATTTCTCGTTTTTTATTTTTTTATTTTTTTTTATGTGAACTATGCATTTCGGCACGATACTGAGAAATCTTCAGATCAGATCGAGTTTAGAAGATAGTTAATTACAGGTTGGGAAAGATAACTACAGTATGCAACCTCATCATAATAAAGTCAAGAAGAAGAGGAAATGGCCAAGTGGTTATCCTTTCCAACCACAACCTGTTTGCCTGTAGTATCAAATGTTTCTAACATCTAAAATCAACTGATTAATAGTGAATGGGCCCTCCATCTGATTTTTTCTACTGAAGATTTAACAGATTTTTGACAGGGATCCGACGCTATCACAATTCACAATGAATAAATTGCAGACTCAAAGGTCTCGTTGAACAATGCTAGGAGTACACCCTTTTGTGTACACCTCCTATTAGGGGACTGTCAAATTAAGTGTACACTTAGCATTGTTCATCTCTTTTCCCTTTCTCATTTTTTTTTGTGTGGTTTTTATCTAATTATTTTGACCATTCTATTGGAAAAATGTAAAGTTATCATTTTATTCTTTTTTAAAATTGGTCAAAATGTGATCAAATTCATTTTTCTTGATCAGCCAACTGAGATGTGGACAAAATTGTCCATATTATTCTTCTGTCGTATGAGAATGAAAGGTTTAGAACTGTTGCAATAATTTGAAGGATTTGGGACTGAGCTGCTATCATCCCTTAGATTTTGATAAAATTTGTGATTAAAAATTTGTAAATCTCATAAAATATGTGATTAAAATTAATTATTAATTTTGACTTAAATTTAATATATATTTTTAGTCGAACTAAACATGATAAAAACCACTTCAAAATTATATTACAAGAAGAATGCATGCATATAATAGGTCAATTAATATTTGCCATTTGACAAGAATGGATCTTATGTCAAGTTTTTCTTATATGTAATAGTAACACTATCACAACGTTTATTACATGCATGCATGAATGTATAAGTCAGAATTCATCTTCGGCCCGCCAGTGAGAAGTTTAATAAAACTTCCCGTCGATGTGACAAAGTGTATTGATGAATAAATCATGCATTCACGAGACATTTCTCTCAATAAAGATATGAAGTCATGATTTGAACATGAAAAGTTTGGTGTGGAATAGTCAAAATGCATCTCAATTTATAGGCCAGCACTGGTAACCGCCGTGCGTAGGTCGTGAAACCGGTGTAAGTTGGTAGAAATTTTGCTGGACAAGTTTGACACACAGTGAATCTGAAGTCCAGATAATTCCCCATGGACGGCTAAGGAAGTCGACTACAGTAAAGCACACCTTACATCTTCACAGACCATTTATTTTATTATTATATATATATTTTTTTTTCAACGTTGTAAAGCTTTTCCCAGTATACAGACGTTCGTTGAATTGGCCTTTAATTTAGGGCTTTGCTGACTACTTTATTTTTCATTTTTATTTACATCCTGAGTACAGCTCGTCAAGGAAATTGAATCGTGTGAAAAAAATTTCCATAATGTAAGAGTACTGTTTTTAATTATATTTCAATTCTTTGACCAAAGATTGAATTGAAAGAGAAGTGAAGAATAGAATTCCCATAATATTTTCACTTATCGAAAAGGTTAGCACAATTGAAGAACATGGCGATAAATAATGACGGATTAGCATATTTGAAAATTTGTAACGGAATAGGGAAATTAAGACATAATTTTGAAATTAGCAATAGAAATATCACTTTTACCTTCGATTTTCACCAATTTTAACTCATCCAACATTGAAAATCTTCCATAAACTATGTACGTGATTGTAAATGAAAACAAAATACCTCAATTAATTTAAAGGATAAATTTTATAATAAAATTCTTGGTTGACAAATTTGACAATATACGATAATTCCTCGTTCATACTAGCCTAGTACCTTTTTTCCTTGTAGTGCGGAGATTGTAGCTAAAGTTATTTGCAATAAGGAGAAGGTGGTGAGACGAAAATTACTAAATTTTGTAATGATGTATTGACTTGACTCGATAATTAGTTTCAGTTATTGGCAGTATAAGGCCAAGCACGATTGTAAAAATTTTGAGTTATTGGTTATACCACTAAAAATTATTGGACCACTATAGTGTAGTGGCCTAACGTGCCCAGTGATGCTTTATTATCAAAATTTACCTTAAAAAGTAGGTTAATTTTATAAAATGTTGGACAAATAAGACCGGGGATAAATAATCTTTTGACTACATGTTATGAACAAGTATGATTTTTTTTATGTATAATCAATAGTAAATATTTGAAGAATGTACAAACTTGAGGCAATGTAATATTCATTTGAAGAGATATTAGTAACACAATGCAAGTACACATGGACGGAGTCAGGAGAGAACAAATATTTTTTTTTTTTTTTTTTTTTTTTAAACACAAATCTAATGCATAGAAATAAAAATCTACTTATATATGAAAATTATAAATGGACTCGGACAATTCTGGATTAAAATCTAGAGCCGTCCCTTGTCTTCGCCCCTACAAGTATAAATGCAAGTCTCGTATGGTATAAGGCCAAGCACGATTGTAAAAATTTTGAGTTATTGGTTATACCACTAAAAATTATTGGACCACTATAGTGTAGTGGCCTGACGTGCCCGGTGATGCTTTATTATCAAAATTTATCTTAAAATGTAGTTTAATTTTATAAAATGTTGGACAAATAAGACCGGGGATGAATAATCTTTTAACTACATGTTATGAACAATTATGATTTTTTTGATGTATAATCAATAGTAAATATTCGAAGAATGTACAAACTTGAGGCAATGAAATATTCATTTGAAGAGATATTAGTAACACAATGCAAGTACACATGGACGGAGTCAGGAGAGAACAAATTTTATTTTATTTATTTTTTTTAACACAAATCTAATGCATAGAAATAAAAATCTACTTATGAAAAATATAAATGGACTCGGACAATTCTGGATTAAAATCTAGAGCCGTCCCTCGTCTCCGCCCCTACAAGTATAAATGCAAGTCTCGTATAAATGATTTTAGGTTATTGTTGATTATTTAGTATACTATATTGACTAAAGAAATCATTGTCAAACATTTACTATTTTTAAGAATATTTATCATGCTAAAGTCCAACTAAACAAAGTTAGGGTAGGTGGAATGGCCAAGTGATGTTGATTGACAATATATCATTAAAAAAAAAAAAAAAAAAAGTCAAAATCTGCGAGCTAACACCAACTCGAGTGACCCTAATGCAGAAATTAGCTAAATGGAGACCATTCCATGATGTATAAAACTGTTGGCCTAGGCTTGGGGACCAACTCAAAAATGATTTCAATCCATGGTCCCTAAGCCTGGACCAACAGCAGAGCACGGCTCTATATGATGTGTTCGGTCAACTTTGTATCATGTAAGGAGAAGGTGAAATAATACTAAAGAGTGGTCGAATATTCAAGTAATTTATTTACGCGTAACTATTTTCGATTTAAATCTCGAAAAAAAAATGAGAGATCTAGGGAAGAAAAATGTTGCTCATTATTTGAAAATTATGTGACAAAAACATGAGAACAGGGGGAGGCTGTCGAGAGCAACCTGCGGCATTGTTTACATACTACTAGGCTCCACCATTAAATTAAATAGATGGCCATTTAGATCAATAATCATCCAAATTCTAGAAGAACAATATTTTCTACTTTGATAGTCCTATAATCCATTATTAAGGGTCTGATCGGTACTAATTATGAGAATTGATTTTTTGACTGTTAAGGGGAAAAACGGATTTCACTTGTAAGTGAAGAAGTAAAAAATGATGGCTCAAATAGTAAAATAACGGTAAAAAATTGATTTTTTGGGATGAAAAATTGCTACCAAATGGGAGTTATATGTAAAGTTGTTTACATTTTCGATCTTGTGGAACCTAGAGAACAAACATTATATTCTATGGAGTTTATGGAGTGAGAAAATAATGACTAAAAAAGGCACCCAAAAAAAAAAAAATTTATACAAATTACAAAATCAAATTGTAATAAATTTATTTCAAACGATAATAAAAATATCATATGAAATCTCTCATTTCTTCATAACACCCGTATCATGCTAGTACAAGAAAATTTAACAATTTTATATAATTTTCAAGGAGGATCCACTTTACCACTCATTTTTATTTACTTATGAATTAAACCGTCTATAAATTCTTTTGGAACGGATCAAAGTTTAAAGTCGGAAAGCTGCTTTTTTGCTCATTAGTGAATTAGTTGGAATTTAGTAAAACGTAACACAACTTGTCAATTTCTGTCCAATATTTATTTATTTTGAACACAATTTATATAGATATTTATAAATTATTAAGTTTTATTAAGTTAAGCTTTCATAGTCCTAAACAGATTCCTCCCCCCCGCCCCCCCCCTCCATCGTAAGTCTAATGAAAAGGGGTAGTTCCATAGGAAAAAATAAATATTAAAATGTCTATTAAAGTGACTTAATCACGGGGCAACAAAATATATCGATCAAAAAAGTTTTATTTATTTTATAATTCTTTTTAAATTGCAAAGAGCTTAAATGTAATTCTCTGATTTTTATGCACTTAACGTCGTTGTCTATATCTTTGCTTTCCTGGACCACAAGATTAATGTGGTTCTCACTTCTCACATTGTCGAGTTACATCACTGCGGGTGATTTTCAAGGCTTCAAGCACTTTGGCTCATCGCCAAAAACTTTCTCTTCAAACCAAAGACATAAGAAATTATTCAATAATTATTTTACACAAAGTTATTAATTATTTCTTTCTCGCTGTGCCCGTCATTTTCCATATGAAAAATCCATACTTTTTTCAGGCAAGAATATTAATTTTTAGAGAAAACAAATATTACTGTGTAGGAAAATCTATGCTCTATAATGGAATATATAAAATAAAGCGATGTTGACTGAGTCAGAATAATTTATCCGATTCTACTATCTTTACATTCGAGTTGACACCCTAGATAACACTCCACACACATAGTGGTGGGGCCACGATTATTTTATTAGACTCGGGCCCCACTCCCATATGTGTGTGGAGTGTTATTCGGAGTGTCAATTTGAATGGACACACAACATTATTATAATTTATCAGGGGCAGAAATGGATCGTTAATTACTTCGTAAATTCACACCTCAAATGTGCAGTTATAAGAAATTATTCAATATAATATAGTATCTTCTGAGGAGGATTTGAACAGCAAAGTCTAAAGTCCAACAACAACTTGTTTGGTTAAAAGCCACACAACATGGAAAAAGGTTATTTCTCCATTCATATTTGAGTTTTGAACACGATATACACGCATACACATGGGCGGGTGTAATCCAGGTTTGGATCTAATCAAATATCAACGAGAATTTTATAATTAAAACTAAATAATTTCACATGGAACGATGCAATTTAACTTGTCAATTTTTTATTTTTTTTTTATACTTTAAAACAAAATTATAATGGAAATCTTTTTGAGTTATTTTAGGAGACACAAATATTGACTCTTATGAAGACATATTAGTTTATTTAAATTTATATAAATTGATTTAGTCCAGATATTATAATAAATAATATTAAAATTGAATTAAATACGACGATCAATTAATATTTCCATTGTAAGCCAATACCATCATGACACTTTTGAGCCTAAACTTTATAGTTTGCCCACATTAGCCTTTTTCGGCTAAAGTTCACATCTAACGCATTTAATTGTTTGTGCTCATTATATAATTGTAAGTAACCAATTGCAAAAATATTTATTGATAACAACTAACAACAAAGAAACCTTTGATAATTTCATTAATAAATGCGTCGTTCCTGTGCCTGATTTAAGATGTATAACAACTTTGGCTGCTCTATAAATTCTGCCATTAATAAGGGACACTCTGTCCAATAAAAAAAATTTCTTTTCTTCTAATTTTTTTCCTTTAAACCTTTCCAATAATAAAATATCTCACCAAAAAAATTGCGGGCATACGTAAATGTTAAATTGCATTTATTTCAATAAATTTGCCACCTCCAAATTTAGTGGCTTGCAACACCTTTCACGGCAATGCACCACGGTTTTATACATTAGGGCATGTTTGGCTAAGTTTTAAGAAAGAACAAACTTCTATTAAATTACCTTTTTATTTCCATAGAAGTTTTGTAATTTATATTCTTCTTTTTCTTCTTTTTTTAAGTAAAAATTATTTTGAAAGCTAAAGACATATATTTTACACGTACATATATAGGTACATATACGTATATGAAATCGAATTCATACATAAAAACTAGAAAAGATATTTGATCATTATTAATATCGAAGTGTCTCTGGCACCAATCTGTTGTTAATAAATCAGTTACATATACAAGCAAACATTATGATTTTTTAAGGAATACCATGTTGTCTAATCAATCCAAGTAAGTTGTTATACATATATCTCAAAAATAGTTTTCAATCTCAGGCCTTGTACAGTTTTGTTAAAAGTTAGATTTTTAGATTTTTTTTAATAAAAGTTGATAATGAGGTTTCATAAGCCCGTGTTTGGCCCTCATTATTTGAATTTGTAATGGGGGAATAGTATTTTTTTTGAAGACTGTGTTATTGAAAAGTTTTAAATTTGAGTGTGATATTATTTTATTGAAGATTGTGTGGTTGAAAGTATGAAAGAGAAAAAATTAAATTAAATTGAAGAATTTTAAAGGGGGCCAAATGGGGGCTGAAATATGTAGTTAAAATTAACTGTAAAATTTGATTTATATATGGATAATTGTCACAAAAAATTCGTATCTTTCATGTCTATTGTGCAAAACGTCAATACCTTTCATTTTTTGATATTTTTGCCGCTATTTTCACATTTCTTGGCGTTAAACGTCATTTTCACCAATTTTAGACAATTTTTTACCCTCTATTCAAATAAAACAAAAAGAAAGGAAAGGAAACGACAATAACTAATTGCAACCACAGCCCCCAAATTTTAAAAAATTACAAATATCATCCAGTTTTTGTTCCTTCTTCTTCAAGTGTGTGAAGAACACCATTTGACTCCAAATTTTAGCAAATGAGTGCTGTAATTTCTAAAATTGAATGATTACCCAGTGTTTTTTGAGCCTGAATTAGAGTTTCCCCGAGTTGATTCTTATGTTGGGATTCGTTAAACTCATGAATTGATGGAGAATTATCCTCTTCACGTAGCCGCACAATCCGTGAGGTCAAATCCAAAATTGTTGCATTTGGCTAATAAATTGAAGCAATTAAGTCCATACCCAACGTCGTTTGCCCTTTAATTGCATGTTGATTGATGCAATTTGTAGATTGGAGTTGTGCAGGGATGCCAATTGAAAGGGGATCAAACCGATTTCTATGCGTGGTCATTGTTTTTGGACGAATAGCCATTTCAATGCCAAATTGGGAAAGACCCAAATGCTCAGTATATGCGCCATGATGAGTAGTGTCCTATGGTGGTGGTTGGCGATCATGGATCCCACCACCGTAGCCGAAAAATGGCTTTGTCGGCCGCGAGTTCGTTGACTCGAAAATTGGTTGTAGATATCGATTTTCTGGGTTGTTTGCTATAATTGGAACGTGTATGGATGTGTCTTGACGAGCTTGAGCAGCCTGTGGGTTGTATGGAATATGGGCATCCATGAATTTGGTTGAATTTGTAATAATACGATGCGTGAGGCAATTTTTGGGCAAAATTTGGCTTGATTTTGTTGGGATTTAGGGCTGAAATTTGCTTGGGGGTGTTAAAGTTGATGAGGAAATAGTGGTGGTGTCAAAATTCGATGGCCTTGGTGTTGGAAATTGGATTCCATGGTTGTTGACACATATGCTGAAAATTTTGCACATATATGTGACTGATTTGTAATTTTTTAAAAATTGAGGGCTTTGGTTGCAATTAGTTATTTGTTGTTTCCTTTCTTTTCTTTTTGTTTTATTTGGATGGAGGGTAAAATTGTCCAAAATTGGTGAAAAGGACGTTAAGCGCCAAGAAAGGTGGAAATAAGAGCAAAAATGTCAAAAAATGAAATATATGGACGTTTTTCGCAATAGATATGAAATATAGGAATGTTTTGTGCCAATTACCCTTTATATTTTTATCAACTTTTTAATTAAACCAAACATATTATCAATACAAATATCCTACCTTTGAAATTTTTGAACAAAATTCCTTTTTAGAGTCTCAATTAATTATTAAAAAAAATTCAATTTGATCCCTCGTTCACATCCAGAAATTCCCAAAATAAGACGAACTTCCTATAATGGAGACAAGTAATTATATATATATTTTTAACTCATATTGGTAATGTAAATACATGACTTTATGAAGTCAATATTGTATGGCGTTGGATATATCATTATATCATGCTCAGGAAAATGCTAAGCCACCACAAATATTTCTTTCAGTTCTTGCAACAAATTCTCTATATAAGCCTCTCCTTCTATACCAAACAATTATATGAAGCCTTTTGCCCTATTATAGCTTTTTCTTTACTTCATTTGCCAGTCGTGTTTTTTTTTTTCTCAGCAGTAATTGTACGTCCAGCTTCTTAGCTTCGCCATCTTCGTTGATCAGGTCTCTTCTCTCTCTCTCTCTCTCTCTCTCTCTCTCTCTCTCTCTCTCTTTCTCTCTGCGTGTTGGTGTTTGCTTGTTGTGTAGCTAGAGCGCGGCTTCTCAGTTGTTACTGCTAGAATAATAAGTTGCACAGAGAGCCTCAAAATGAGAAACAAGGACAAAAATCATTTCTTAACGTCTTTCTGTCTTTTCTTTCCTATTGTATTCTAATATGCGTTACATAAATATAATTTATTCAATAGTTAATAATTAATTTACATAATCCACCATATGTTAAGGCCTAAGGGTAAATTTTTGGTGGTACAATTTTTTGAATTTTTTTTTTTTGTCAAAAATGTAATTTTAGATTGTTAAAATGATTTTTAGAAGTAGAGTTTAAGAATGTTATTATAACTTTTTTTTTTCCTGTGGGAATAGACCACAAAATTAATGTGGTTTTCACTTCGCACATTGTTGAGTTACATCACTGCGGGTGATTTTCACAGTTTCAAGCACTTTGGCTCATCGCCAAAAACTTTCCTTTCAAACCAAAGACATAAGAAATTATTCAATACAATATAGTGTCTCCTAAGGAGGATTTGAAAAGCAAAGTCTAAACTCCAAAAGCAACTTGTTTGGTAAAAAGCCACACAATATGGAAAAAGGTAATTTCTCCATTCATATTTGAGTTTTGAACACAATTTACACGCATATACATGGGCGGGTGTCATCCGGGTTGGGATCGAATCAAATATCAATGAGAATTTTATAATTAAAACTAAATAATTTCACATGGAATGATGCAATTTAACTTGTCGTTTTTTTTTTTGATACTTTAAAACAAAATTATAATGTAAATCTTTTTGTGTCTCGTTTTCGTGTTATTTTCGGAGACACAAGTATTGACTCTAGTGAAGACATATTATTTTATTTAAATTTATTTAAATTGATTTAGTCAAGATTTTATAATAAATAATATTAAAATTGAATTAGATATGGCGATCAATTAATATTCTCATTGTAAGCCAATATTATCATGACACTTCGAGCCTAAACTTTATAGCTTGCCCAAATTAGCATTTTCAGCGAAACGTTCACATCTAACACATCTCATTGTTTGCCTTATTGATAACAAGTAACTACAAAGAAATGAAAATTTCATTTCTTTTTTAAGGAATACCATGTTGTCTAATCAATCCAAGTAAGTTGTTATACATATATCTCAAAAATAGTTTTCAATCTGAGGCCTTGTATAGTTTTGTTAAAAATTAGATTTTAAATTTTTTTTTAATAAAAGTTGATAAAATATGTGATTAAAAAGTTGATAAAAATTATGAGGTTTCATAAAATATGTGGTTAAAATTAATTTATATTTTCATCAACTTTTTAACTAAACCAAACATATGATCAATACAAATATCCTACCTTTAAAATTTTCGAACAAAAGTCTTTTTTAGAGTCTCAACTAATTATTAAAAAAAAACTTCAATTTGATCCCTCGTTCACGTCCCAGAAATTCCCAAAGTAAGACGAACTTCCTATAATGGAGGCAATTAATTATATTTTTTTAACTCAAATTGGTAATGTAAATACATGACTTTATGAAGTCAATATTGTATGGCGTTGGATATATCGTTATATCATACTCAGGAAAATGCTAAGCCACCACAAATATTTCTTACAGTTCTTGCAACAAATTCTCATATAAGCCTCTCGTTCTGTACCAAACAATTATATGAAGCCTTTTGCACTATTATAGCTTCTTCTTTACTTCATTTGCCATTCGTGTTTTAATTATTTTTCAAGACTGTCGAGTGTCACCTTAATATATGTTCTGATTAAGGTCAAATTTTGTTTAAGAAGTTCAAATTAAAATCATATTTATATAAATTTACTTTCTGCTAATTAGCATGTTCCATCCATGAAACTGCAGAGATCACTAAAGAACAGTATAATTTTAGAATGTGGAAGCTTAAGATTGCTGAAGGACATGGACCATATTTGTACAGCACCAACAATTTTGCTGGCAGACAAATTTGGGAGTACGACCCTAATGGCGGAACACCGGAAGAACGAGAAGCATATGATAAAGCTCGCGAAGAATTCCAGAGGAATCGGAAATTGAAGGGAGTTCACCCCTGTGGTGATTTATTCATGCGGATTCAGGTGATTCAGTCAGTCTTGTACTTAAACATTCAAGCGGTACAGAGAGTCTATGATCGTAACTAAGTTTTGAAATTTGCATGAAAGAGAAATTCAAGATTCATAGCTTAATATCGTTAAAGAATAGTTAAGAATATGTTTAGTACGTAGTACCAGGCATTACCAAAGTCCATAATGTATATTTCATTCACCGAACGAGCCATTAAAGATTTCTCATATTTGATGTTGTGATATTTCTCAGCTTATTAAGGAAAGTGGGATCGATCTAATGAGCATACCGCCAGTTAGACTTGGAGAAAAAGAAGAAGTAACCTATGAAACAGCCACGACTGCCGTGAAGAAAGCTTTACTCTTAAATCGTGCAGTACAAGCAAGCGATGGCCATTGGCCAGCTGAAAACGCCGGTCCGATGTTTTTCACTCCTCCGCTGGTAAAATTTTCATTTCTCATTCAAAAGTTTACATATCAACTCTATGTACTTTGCAATTCAATTTGTTCTGTACAAAAATGGTAAAACAGTTTTTACTGTTTGAATGCTGATTCTCAAGTATTATACATGTAGATTATTGTCTTGTATATCAGTGGAGCAATTAATACTATCCTCACATCAGAACACAGAAAGGAGATGGTTCGCTACATTTACAACCACCAGGTGTGTTGTACTATTATGCCTTTATGACAAGATGGCAATCGACTATAAGTATTAGAGAAGAGTAAAAAAAGAGTCGAAATCTTGTCCATTTTACTATACTCGTGTGAAATCACATATCTTTAATGTCTGCATATGTATTTCTGATCGAAGTGTAAAATTGTGAAATGTGACGTGCAGAACGATGATGGTGGATGGGGATTTTACATTGAAGGTCATAGTACGATGATTGGCTCTGCACTTAGTTATATAGCTCTACGTTTGCTGGGAGAAGGGCCTGACGATGGTAATGGTTCGATTGCTAGAGCCCGCAAATGGATCCTTGATCATGGAGGTGCAACCGGAATTCCCTCATGGGGAAAGACCTATCTTTCGGTATAAATCTTTAGTTCCAATCTCGAAAAAAAAAATCCAAGTAAATTTGCCAAGATTGAAGCGATGAACAATATAAACCAAATATATTCTGATACAGGTCCTTGGAGTGTATGATTGGGATGGTTGCAACCCATTACCACCAGAATTTTGGCTTTTCCCTTCATTTTTACCTTATCATCCAGGTAAAAAAAGAAAGAGAAAATTCAATCGATAGATGATTATTAAAGATTGGATTTGATTATAATTAGTATGATTCGTTCTAACTTTTTTCCGCGTATGCGTTGCAGCCAAGATGTGGTGTTATTGTCGTACTACATACATGCCTATGTCATATTTGTACGGGAGAAAATATCACGGGCCACTTACCGATCTTGTTTTATCGTTGAGAAACGAGATTCACATCAAGCCATATAATGAGATAGACTGGAATAAAGCACGTCATGACTGTTGTAAGGTTAGGACTTGTGTCTATTGTGATTAACAAGTTGGATCCTATCACAGTTGATTTTGGTATTAAATAGCTAGAAAATTTAGATATGAAATACCCTTCCTTTTGGGTAGCAAAGTACAATCAAATTTCGAATAAGCATTAATTTTCTCCTGATCTACCTATACAAAGGTGAATGTATTACGCTGTGGGTGAATGTATTACGCTGTGGGCGAATTTGACTTTAGACTAGAAATATTACGTGTGTGTGTCTATGTGAATTTTATTTCGAATCATTTTTTAATATCACCATATTTGTTTGATGCAGGAAGATTTGTACTATCCTCATAGCTCAATACAAGATCTTCTTTGGGATACTCTCAATTACTGTGCCGAGCCAGTAATGAGACGTTGGCCACTAAATAAGATTAGACAACGAGCTCTAAATAAGACAATCAAATATATGCGCTACGGAGCAGAAGAGAGCAGATACATTACCATCGGATGTGTAGAAAAGGTTAATAATTCTAGCTAAAATCAACGATTGCAAAAATTCTCTTGATGTTTCAAACACCATAATAGGTTGTTAGGCCCAAAATAACACATTTTTCTTAATGTAGAGTCTACAAATGATGTGTTGGTGGGCACATGATCCAAACGGTGACGAATTTAAGCATCATCTCGCAAGAGTTCCCGATTACTTGTGGCTTGCCGAAGATGGAATGAAAATGCAGGTGCGTTTTTGACACAATCATATGTTTTCTTGAGCTTAAAATTTGTCAAAAATCTTATTGGATGTGCTTTCCCCCCCTTACTTCTAAGTAGAAGAAATTTACTTCGAAAGTCACCCAATATGCTATTTTAAATACAGAGTTTTGGTAGTCAAATCTGGGATAGTACTCTTGCCACTCAAGCCGTTATTGCAACTGGTATGGTTGAGGAATATGGGGATTGCCTTAAGAAGGCACACTTCTATGTGAAAGAATCTCAGGTTCATTTCTAGGAACAAACAAAATGTCTTTTTTTCCTCATTGAAGTCGCCAAAAATAGTGTGTTGACCCGAATTATGTTTCATGCTAACTATGCAGATAAAAGAAAATCCGGCGGGAGACTTCAAAAGTATGTATCGTCACTTTACTAAAGGCGCGTGGACTTTCTCAGATCAAGATCAGGGGTGGGTTGTATCAGACTGCACAGCCGAAGCCCTTAAAGTAATTTAATTTGTTTTAACAATACGACAACAAATTCACATAAACAAGTTTAATTGATTAAACCTGCATGAATTTTACAATGCAGTGTCTCCTCTTACTCTCACAACTGCCCACAGAAATTGCTGGAGAAAAAGCAGATGTTGAGCGCTTGTACGAGGCTGTGAATGTCCTCCTATATCTACAAGTATGAATTTCGTGGAATTAAGCATGGTTGATACATAGTATTGAACAATATTGAAAAACAAATATAAGTAAATCTAGTTCATTTATTTTCTCGTCCTATGTAATTTTACTAACAAATATACTTCAAGTCTTATAGTGCACATATAATGAACATTTGACTAATCACGTGCTAATGAATATTTTAGAGTCCTGAAAGTGGTGGATTTGCTATTTGGGAGCCCCCAGTTCCACAGCCATATTTGCAGGTAACTATTCTCACATACTTGTGACAAAGTGTTTGCCATACTGAGTTGAATAGTACTTGACTGCATTATTCAAGAAAAAAAATAAGTTAAAATCTCGTTCATTTTCAGATGTTGAATCCTTCAGAAATTTTTGCAGACATAGTGGTTGAAACAGAGTAAGAAACATTAGCCCTTTTCCTTTTTCACAAGATTTCTATCTTGTATTCGTCAATAATTCGACAATAAAAATCACATTAATCATCGATTTAATTGTTGATTTCAGGCACGTTGAATGCAGTGCTTCAATAATCCAGGCTCTTTTGGCATTCAAGCGTCTATATCCAGGCCACAGGGAGAAGGAAATTGAAATTTCCGTCGCTAAAGCAATATCCTTCCTTGAAGGAAGACAATGGCCCGACGGCTCATGGTGAGTTGATTTACATCTGGTACATGTTTGGTTCGCACGATAAATATTTTGATCTAATTAGAAATATAAACACTCGACAGGTATGGCTATTGGGGAATTTGCTTCTTGTATGGTACATTTTTTGTGCTTGGAGGATTGTCTGCTGCAGGGAAAACTTATGAAAACAGTGAAGCAGTTCGTAAAGGAGTAAACTTTTTGCTATCAACACAAAATGAAGAAGGTGGATGGGGAGAATGCCTTGAATCATGTCCAAGCATGGTAAGCAAATACCCTTTAGACTATACAAGAAATTCTTCTGATAACCTTCTCTTTTTAAGTAAAAATTACTCAACATTTGATGATTCTGTGACAGAAATACACGCCTTTGGAAGGAAATAGAACAAATTTGGTACAAACATCGTGGGCCATGCTAGGTCTTATGTATGGTGGACAGGTTAGTTCAAAATTTTGAACTTATGTACGCTTTCTATTATAAAGTGTCAAAACGTATCGAATCATTACTTTATCCATCTACGTTGAGACAATTTTATATTTGAAAAAACACGGTCTGATTAGTGAAATTCTTGTGACATGGGCATAAAGTCCATCACAGGCTGTGTTGGGTCTAAGAATTTACTCGATTAAGTAATGCTTAACCTTTCCTTCTTTTCTAATAAAAAAAATTAGGCGGAGAGGGATCCAACATCTTTACATAAAGCAGCAAAGTTGTTGATTAATGCCCAAATGGATGATGGAGATTTCCCTCAACAGGTAAAAAAAGAAATAATTAATTAAATTGCATAACAAAACTTAAGTAAATTTTCTAAAAAAATTTCTTCGTTACTAATGGAAATAAAATTTTTATTACAGGAAATTACTGGAGTATACATGAAGAATTGTATGTTACATTACGCACAATACAGGAACATTTTTCCATTGTGGGCACTTGGAGAATATCGTAAACGTGTGTGGTCATCTCAAAGCCTGTAAATTAAGAGAAAAATCGTTACATAATCATCAACATTAATCTTTTTTCTTTCTATAATGGATGTATTTCCTTTTGAAGTGTTCAAGTAATATAACCTTGCAATAATGATATGTTTGGTAAGTTGAATTGAATAATACTATCCCAAAGAAAGAAAAAAGTCATATTTTTTCCCAGACTCTATACAATTTGGGTTAGTAATACAAGCTAAACAAACTCATTACATTGTGTGATCTAAAGAGTAACTTTCCGAAAGTTCCTACTTTCTCAAACTGATTCTTTACCTACAATTTTTTTGAGTCGTATTACTATTTCCTTCATGCTTGACTCGTAAACTAACTATGATCTAATTTAATGATAGTCTCTTCATTACCTCGGACTTAATTGATAATCCGAATTATTTTCCTCTCAACTATGATTAATTTTCGATTGTCCATTTGTCCTCACCTAACGTCTAATTATAAGTACCTGGAAAAATATAGCTTGTTGAGGTACAAGTATTAATTGAAATCAAACTAATAAGGTCAAATTTGCCCAACTACACCTAATAAAGTCAACATTATTGGGATTGACATTGATAGGCCTAATTGCTTTGCTTTCATTGCCATGACGCCGCCCCCACACTCGAATGCATTTATTATACACAGTTGAGTTCATTATGTACCAAATATAGGTGAAAGTCGGACTTAATTGATAATCCGAATTATTTTCCTCTCAATTATGATTAATTTTTGATTGTCCATTTGTCCTCACCTAACGTCTAATTATAAGAAGTATCGTAATTATAAGAGGTACCAGGAAAAATATAGCTTGTTGAGGTATAAGTATTAATTGAAATCAAACTAATAAGGTCAAATTTGCCCAACTAGACCTAATAAAGTCAGCATTATTGGGATTGACATTGATAGGCCTAATTGCTTTGCTTTCATTGCCATGACGCCGCCCCTACGCTCAAGTGCATTTATTATACACGGCTGAGTTCATTATGTACCAATTATAGGTGAAAGTATTGAACTTAACCTCGGTTACATAGAGGAGGTATGGCTTACAAAAGGATATTCTCGAAATTATTATGCAAAATAAAGGCACTGCAAAGGTAAATAAAGCCTAATTGTTATCGTCAAACAAGGTCAGAGTCGAAGTTAGCCCATCAATCCACCTTTAATTAAAGGTTGAACCCCAATCTTGAGGATCCCGCCCCGCCCCTAAAGTTTTATGAGGAAGATAAATCGCGGGATGTACCACAGCAGGTCAAGAAACAAGAGTTGTCTGTACATTATGCCTATAAGAAGTTCAATTTCATGTATCAGGAATCGAACCCCCACACTGTGATTGCCAGCAAAAAATGAGATAACTTCACTTTTGTCATTTACACCACTGGGCTATGCCCCGAAAGGCCAATCCACCTTTAATTAAAATCATTCAAGGTTGCTCCATCTTTAGTTAATTAGCACATCTTCAATCAACGATAGTTTCCTTTTACAAATTTTGTTAAAAGGGCGTAAAGAACTTACTTACACCTCTCATTTTTAAATAAAAAAACAAATATATACTACATGTTTTCTCCATATATAAAAACAAGGTAACAGATATATGTGCTAAAGAAACAAAAGATTAATGATAAGATAACGAATGTCAAGTGTTAGAGACTCTTTAATATTATTGAATTATGGTATACTTTTAAAACTCACAAGTAGGCAATTCTCTCAAAACCTGCTCTCAATAGATAGGGTCCATAACTTGGCAATTATTCTCAATCAATATATAATACTAATATGTCTTTATAACAAATTAAATGTTTTTGTCACACGGTGGGATTCAAACGAGTATCAATCTTAAAAATACGTAGACTCAAAAATAAATTTGATGGAAAAAAGTTTTCATAAAAGCTAATACATAATAAGTTAAATTGAACATAATTTAATTTTGCCAAAAATATGTTAAAAAATATAAGAGACTTAATGAATCATTAGGACGTGACAATGATTGACCAAATGTTGATACCAGGCTCTTCTGTCGTTCTCGTTTATGCTCTTATTAGATGTGACTAGCTAGAAAGAAGGGCATGGTTGTTAGCGTGTGATTAGCTAAATTATAGATAATTTGTATGGAAAGGAGTATATCTGCCTATATGAACGATATATATTATAGGAGATATGATTGATATGCCTTGATGTATACCTTTGATATAGGATCTCTGTAACAACTATGTAATCGCCTATATAAAGGCTTTCTCTATGAAGAAATAATAATGAACCAAAACCTTAGAACTTCAATGTGGTATCAGAGCATATTACAAACTTCTTTTATAGATCCTAAGCCGCCACTATAGGCTAACCATATTCTTTATTCAGTATTGGTCTTGAAACAAGGGACCAACCATGGACGACAAAAATAATGATATTGTCACTATGAACCAAACTCCAACCCAATTGAATTACCCAACCTCAGCAGCTTACCATTTGGATTTTGATTGAACGATACAAACTTCAAAATCTGGTCAAGAATGATTGAAGTTCATGCCGCGGGGTTAAATAAAGGAAAAAATTCACATGTCAGGTGTATTTTTTACACCAATGCACAAATCATGTACAAAGTTTAAAATTCATAATTCAGGCTTTTGTATAATTAATTGAAAATATTTATTAATTAAATATAATAAAGTCACAATTAGACGATTAATGGTTACCGATTCATAATTATTGGTCACAGATTTACTTATTGGTCACATATAATTGAACAAATTGATTACAGATTATTTCGATGTCACAGATAAAAATTTTTGTAGTTCATAGATTATTTCAAGGTCACAGATAAAAAATTCACATGTGACAAATTATTTTATTGGTCACAAATCAAAAAAATTACAAGTTATAGGATCACATATGTTCAAATTTATTGGTCACATATTCTAAATAGTTGGTTACATGTATGCAGGATTGGGATTAATGTTTTGTTTCTATCTAAATTGTTTACCATCCTGAGTCTGAGTTATAAAAAACTGAAATAGTTAATCATAGGGTATGTTCTATATATTTTTAAAGTGGACAACTTTTATTCTAAGAAAATGTCTAGAGGTAGTTGTGAAATTATGCCCCTGTTTTGTTCAACTATAAAGTTAGATTAAAATTTAAGTCAAAGCCAACTATTAATTTTAACTTCACATTTCATGAGATCCATAACTTTTCAACTATATGTTCCATCAATTTTTATCAAAATATAATGAACATCTGATTTTATATGTAAACCAAACAGGGACTATACTCTCTCACGTGCAAATCTATTGGAATATAGAATAATGTTCACGAGATGGGGTCCAGAGGGAGATAGTTTAGAAAGTTGAATCTAATCTAAATTATTAGTCTAGCCTAATTTACGAAATTGAATTTGTTTAATATAATTGAAAGTAAAGACCAAGGAAGTTAATGCTAGCAAATTGAAATGAGAAGTAACTTAAATTACCAAGTGTTTGGAAATTACCAAGTGTTTGGAATCCACCACTGTTTAACTTCATAATGTTCACGTGATTGATCCAGATGGAGATAGCTTAGAAGGTTGGTACTAATCTAAATTATTAGTTTAGCTTATTTTAAGAAATTGAATTTGTTTGAAATAATTGAAACTGAAGACCAATGAGGAAGTTAAAGCTACAAATTTAAATAAGAAGTAATTTAAATTACCAAGGGTTTGGAATCCAGCACTATTTAACTTCACTATCTCTAATTATTGAGTAATTCCCAAAATTAGGGTGACAACTCGAAATTAATCTATTGTCATCTCATAGATCTAACTTGGAAGCCCAAGTTAAAAAAATCCGAGATAAGTCCTTATTTTCATTTAATTGATTGTCTAAGTTTTTCCCATATCTAATTTAATAAAGTCAAAGAATCAAAGGTGTCATGTCTTTAGAATTCTATATATCAATTATAATGAAAATAAGACGAAGGGGTTTGAGAGAGTTTGGGGCGAGCCGAGATAAATCGGTGTTCGTTTGATTGTTTTCTGAGTATGGAATCAAGATTTATTGAGGGAATTTCGCTACAAATGGTATCAGAGTTTGTATTGTTGTTAAATCTGTGATTTTTGGGGCTAAAATTGAGCTAGAAGTGGCCAGAAATCGATCTGGAAAACAGGCAAAAAACTAGACGAAATCTGGGCAAATTTTTGCAAAACTGGATAGATCTGTTTTTGAGTTTTCTGGTGAAACCAAAAAGAGTTTGGCAGATATCCACCATTGTTGCCTCTTCTTCTCTTTCCTATTACCACTACCAGTGGATTGTGCAGGCGGAGATGGGGATTACGACTAGGGCGCATGAGGGCGCTTCCGGTGGATTCCGATGAGGATATCTTCAGACAAAATGTTTCTGGAGATGAGTCGGACCCTGCGGTGTTGTTGGATTTCAGTTTGAGCAATGCAGTGAAAGTTGGATGATTTTACCCTTAAACGTTCAAGTGTCGGGTGCTGTTTTCGTGTTGCTGTGATTGCTGGTGACTTTAGGATGAATAGTGATAGTCCTGAAATGGTGAATTCCCGTCTTTTGATATTTATGGACCTTCAAACGTGGTCCGCTCGGTATCATATTCTTTGCATTTTATTATTGCGGTTAAAATTAATGTATAGGTTGATTATTTATTTTGCGCATTAGAAGTCATTGTGTGATGTGACGTTAGGTTTGGGGTTATCGTGAAGGGATAATCATTGTCTATTGCTAGACCTAGAAATTATATGTTAATTAATTGTCTTAAATTCTATGTGAATTTGTCACCAATTTTTCTACATCGATAGAATTGCATGTGATCTTAGGAAAGTTTACTTGATTATTCTGTGTGAATTATATGTCAATACTTTGCTTGTGGCCATTATTTGATACTGTTGGCATGTATAGGTCTAAGGCAAGTGCGAAAAATAAAATATATTTTAACTGTGGTAAAATTTGGGCATAGTTGAAAGAGATTGTCCCAGAATGATAATAAAAGGAAAGATAAGGATAGAGACGAGGTGAATGTGACTTTAGGGTCGAGTAGTGATCCTAGTGAGGTTTATTGAGAGAATAAACCTGGTTCTTGCATTGCATCTGTATGTAATCCTTTCTGCATGTATGTTGTCACTTAATTCTGTTGCAACGTTGGTATGTTATACTTTCAATATGTTTGATGTGTGTAATTGCATGAATTAGAGTGATTTATTGCTTTGTGTAATGTGTTTGCATGCATAGTGAGTTGAGATTTATGGTATACTCTATTTGCTCTATGAGTGGTGTGAGTATGGTAGTGAGAAGAAAGTTAGGACAGCCTTTTTCTCCTTTATCTTTGTAAGCCTGTATGGTTTTTTGTGAGATTGTGTGAGGCAGCCATGTTAGGATTATATTCTTCTTCTTTGTGAGCCTCCTTTATGAGTGTTGTGAAGTAACCGACTATTTTTTTGATTTTTCTTTGTGAGTGCCACTTTCATCATTTTCTTTGTGGATTTTTTGGAGCTTTGGTGATTGGGGTAATCTTTGTGGTCACCGAAAGTTGTTGATTTGCCAAAGTGAGTTTGAGATGCATTAACAGTGCGGATGTCTCTTGATAAGGTAGAGTATAAATGCCTAGAGGTGCATTAGTGATATGCACGGGGATGTAGAGTGTGATATTTGGATCATGAGTGGAGAAGTGATCAAATGTGTAGAATCCTTTATCTATGAAAGAGACTTTGATCAGGTGGAGTGTGAGAGAGGCATTTCTATTACTTCTGTAAGGTGGAGTCCCATTATCCACGTAGGTTGGGAGAAGTGATGTGGTGATAGAGGATTATTTTGAGAGTTTAGGATCTATTGTGACTTGCGAGTTGGACATGAGTTGAGTGATCTATTTAGTGAGCATGGTGGGGGTGATGAGACAGATATGTGTTCTCGAGGTGGGAGTAACATGGAATGGGATAAGATAAGTGTGGTGCGATCTTTCATGGGGTCATTTATGCATTTGTTGCATATGTGTGATCGTGTGCTGATTAACTAGGTGTTATTTTGTGGTTCTGTGTGAACGTGATTTTGAAAAGATTTGTGTGTGTTATCCTATATATCTTCATCGCATGATTATTTGTTCATTGTGAATACTTGTTTCTACTTGAGTGTTCTTAACCTTAACCCTGGTGAGTACATGGAGCAAGTATGGTATGTGTTTCATTTCGAAACACGAGGTAAGATCTATGATTCCAATTTTATTGAATTACCTTAATTGTGTAAGTATAAACTGTGTTTTGGTTGCTTGCAGTTTATTGGGCATCAAGGTGGAGATTGTTGGATTTTTTGATATCCAATAATCCAGATGATGATTTAAAACAGTTGTCGGATTATTTATCGACACCATGGACTTGGCTCGGCTCGAAGACGAACTATACTTTTGGATGGCCCACATCTTGGTTAGTGTTGGACTTTGAGGTACTTGTTGAATTAGTAGATTGTGGGTTGGATTAAATGGTAGCCCATTAGTTTATGTTTTAAGAAGCCCTTTTGCACATGTCTTTGGCCCAAATTGTGTGTCTAACCTATGCTATATATATCCATATATATTCCCAGCCGTTTTCTCAATGGTGGTGAGTGGGTGTATGTGGAAGAGAGGGCCGTGAGAGAGAGAGGACCGAGAGGGTTGAGGGGCAGCCGGCTGTTGGGAATCTACTTATACATGCACAGTGGAATTTAAAATAATTTTCGATTCCCTCCAAAAATCGCCTTTGTGTTTAGATAGAAATTGTGATAAGGATTGTACCTTTTAAGAATTCTGCAATCCTTTTGTTTTTCTTTTAGTTCCATCAACTTTGATTCGCCACCACAGCTGTCCAATTGTCCAGCCTCCAACGGTGATCCACACAGAGAATAAGATTGCAACTTCTAGGGTTTTCTCTTGTGCCAGCAAGAATAATGAAAATTATATGGATCTCAAACCCTAGCCATGTATTTATATAAACCCAAATGGGCTCTGCCCGATCCGGTCCAATATTTAATTAATTCATTTAATTAAACCCGGTCCGTGAATTAATTAATCCAATTAATTAATTCGGAATATAAATAACAAATCTAATTAATTAATTTATCTAACGATTGTTAAATTAACCAATTGACAATTTGCAATCTTTCAATTCTCTTTTGTGTGTGACCCATTAGGTTCCCGACCACGATGCCTAACGACATGAAATATTATTTTGATCTAATCAAAATTGATAAATTAAAACACCCTTTTTAATTTATCGTCAATTCACACTCGCCGTCCCTGATTGACATCTAGCAATGTGTCAGGACAATACATGTGACGGAAAATGTCACGTGGTATGACAAAATCAAATTCGTTCGTTTACCGTAAAACTATAATCCCTTCGTCAATATGATCCGATCAATTACGAGATATGAAAGTGTGTCAATCTCGATCATCGATCATATTTTTCACTCCACTATTAAGTCAATATAAATCGAAAACTCCTTTTCGACTTATGAGTACACCTTGGCCAAGGATTTCATCATCGACTTAATTGAATGAAATGCAGATCATAATCTCCTACTGTCTAAGAGTGACGAATCCTTTATTGATCAATCACAACCTTCATACGATTCTTGACGTACCCGAACGATGTCGTATTAGCGGCCCTTTTCAGAGCAACATCCAACATCGCCAAAGTATTACTGTCCTCATATAAGGTACCATGACGACCTCAAGTCAAAGGACCAATTCCACTATCGAACGTTAGAGATTAACCACTGACACTCAGATAGTTATCCATGTGGAATCTCTCGACGGGTCTCCAATGTTTTGTTCTATAACAAAACATCCACGTGTTCATTTAAGTGTTACCACACTTTAACTTGTGAGATCAACTACTTACTTCACAAGTAAGAAATGCCACACGTGATGGTCTATCCGTAATAACGATATCCGTATCTCGTTATTACTTACAATCACGAACGATTTAAGATTCAATCAGATATAATTTGTATCTCACAATCACAACTCCTTGTGATTAACAAATTACGAAAATTTGAATCTATGGACTCTATTATTTATTTAATTGTCTATTAATTAAATAATAGATCTGCCATTTAATTGCATTAATTACATATAAAAGTATTTATGTCCAAAACTGATTGGACCTAGGGCATAATACTTACATCGGCTTGGAGGGTTTGTTGGAGTGATTCCCACCATTGTTGCCTCTTCTTCTCTTTCCTATTACCACCACCATCCCTTCTCCTTTTGTGGGGTTGAGAGAGTTTGGGTAGTCTAAAGTGAAGGCGAAAGTTTTCGGTCGAGCAGAGGTAAATCGGTGTTCGTTTGATTGTTTTCTGAGTCCGAAATCAAGATTTATTGAGCGATTTCCGTTACAGAACCAAAACCTTAGATCTTCAACAATGGTGAGCCCGAGAAGGTCTTAAAGACCCTCTAGCGATAAACTCAAAATAAATGTTTGATAAAGCTTCTTTGGTTTACCATTCCCAAGTTCTCGAAGCAGAAATTCTAAAGCTTTTTTTGAAGAAAAGATTGCACTGGCTGACCACTTTGCTATCAGTTATGGCCAGATAATAAATCCAAACCATCCACGGTCCCTTTGAAGATAAAAAGAAAAGGGAACCAAACAAATTAACCTTAGCCTTTTGCAACTTGATTGCCATTATATTATTTCTTTTATTAATTCCTTTTGAAATATACTGCACGAGGGAGAGTGAATGCAGGAGAAAGCAACTTCTAATTAGTTAAGAATTGATTTTTATATGAAAGAGTTTGTGGAATCCACGCCCAAAAGTAAAGACCTTTATTTCTCTTGCAACCAAATTGGGCAAGAATAATAACTGTTTCCTTCATTTCAATATTGAAATTTGAACATGGTTTACAAAGAGAAAGGCAGTCTATCAACTAATTAATCTTCTATATACATAGGGACAACAAATTTTATCTGTTACATTGCTAGAAATTAAATAATTAGGCCTAACTTTCTATTACTAGAAATTAAATGATAGGCTAATCTTTCATGTCCGAAAAATCTCGTATTGCTCTCATACTCTCCTTCTCACGGTTTGAGTTGTTCCCCTTTTGTGCACGCTAAAACGGGAATCACTTGGGTTTTCTTTCATCAATTCGGCAAGATTCCCATTGCATGTCCATAGATTGATAAACATTCAAAAATCTTCAAATCTCTTGAATCTTCACATCAAAAGATTGTCTGATTCTATTATTATTTCTGAATTTAATTATATTTGTTTTCAGCTCTTTGGGAGATGATCAACGAAACGGAAAAATGTAAATAAAGAAAAACATGCTTTAGAGGAGTATGGCGTGTGTGTCGATCAGCAAATGTTCGTGCAAGAAGTGCCAAAAGGACCGAAAGAAGACTCTATTGCTCGTGCCAAAAAGTGATGTTTACAAGTTGCTTAGCACTGCCCTTGTCATGAAAAGTTGGAAAGCCAGCAAATAAAGAAGTATAGAGCAAACTGAGCAATGGAAGCTTTTCATGTATCCCCTTTGTTTTACCTGTTTCACAATAAAGTGCCACAAATAAAATAAGTTTTTGATGCTGCAAACGTAGGATTGGCATTATCTGGAGTGACTTTATAAGTACAAGTTCTGGACAAGCACAGCTAGACAATATTGATTAATAGAGACATGCTGAAAGAAAAAATTGTTATTTATCCTATCTAGTTGAGTTGAGCATAGAAGCACACCATTCATAAGTTGCACGAAAACTTCTAAAAATGCTATGGTTATGGTTTGGTACACGTTTTGGAAATAAATATTTTGAACAAATTCCAGAAAAGAAAAAATCAAATTTCAATGGAAAACATCAAGAAAGCTTTATATGTATTTTCCCCAAAAAATTAGAGAAATTTCATTATATTCGAGTTGGTTGGACAGGTAAAATTCATTATTGTTTTTCTTTCACTGGAGATTTGGTTGTATGTCCCCCTCTAAAATGTTTATTATTTCTTTTGTATAAATAAATACTCCACTGGTGATTTAAGATTCTTTTCTTAAATGAAAAACGTTTTAAAATCTTTTTCATGTTCATGCAACGTAGTATGACAGTGACAGTAAAAGATATCTATGGCTTTACCTGGATGCCACTGGAATCTAGTGAAATCGAAGCCGAGGGATTTGATGTAGTTGACAATGTGTCGAATCCTACGTTGTATGCCATGGTTCCATCAGGTTGAAATAAACCATAATTCCTCTCTGAAGTCTGTCCAGGCTTCATGTCTTCGTTAAACAAAGCAAAAACATAAATTTCAAGTCTCCTTTTCGGCCTTAAGGGCGTCCCTTCATTTTTCACCTGTCTTTTCAGCAAATTCCGGTTATAAATCGCTGCATTCTCCACGGTGGCGCCACTTTCATCCGGATCACCTTTGGACGGCCAGCCGGTTTCCGATACCCCGACTTCTAACCCGCCAAAACCCATTTTCCCAAGTGCAAATATTACTGCATCCACTTGAGCATATAGCATGTTGTCGTATTGTAGATTGGTGTAAGGATCAATCATGCCTGAATTAGGGTTGAACAGTACATAGTCTAAAGAAACGCCATCTGGATCATTTTTGTAAGCAAAATAAGGGTAAACGTTGATCCAAAATGGCACTTTTGTAGTCGCCAAAAACTGTAAAAGTTCCGGCACTATTCCATTGAGGTCTTGCCGGAAACATCCTGCTGACGGCGGGTATGATTCTGATAGCACTGCTAAAGAATTTGGGGTCGAAACTTGAATGTACTGATCAAGTCCTAATCGGACTAATGCTGCATGAATGCTGACCATGGCTTGGACGAGGTAAGCCATTAGTACCGTGTCGTCGCCGGTGAAAACCTCGTTCCCGACGGCGATTCCGGTGATTCTTGTTGCCGGAAAATAAGGCTTTATGCGTACAGATACCCATTGTAGTGCTGCTTGCGGATCCATTAATGTGGATAGCATTTCGTTTTCGACTGTTACTATGATTTCAATGTTGGAGTTTGCAAATGTCTTTAGAATTTGAGGATTTGTGTCGTAAATTCTGGCTTTCGTTAGGTTAAGGGATTGCAAGAGATGAAGAACTTTATCCGGCGGCGGTAAATTGTTGCCGATTTGACCATAATTAATGCCGAGTGATTCTACTTCTCTTTGAAAAGAAAAAACTGTTCAGATTCAAAGAGTTAATTAATATTAACGACTTCAAAATATAGAAACATCAAAGGGAGATATTCACCTGATAAAGTTAGAAACAATCTGAGAAGAACATATAAGGTGGAAATCCTGTTTTGGAGTGTTTCCATAGTGTATGTACCAGTTCACGTTTGAGAGTGGGGAATAAAAAGATGTGGGAAGTAAGAGATATTGGTGTTTGCAGCTGGGAATTCATATTTAAAAGGCCAGATAGTGACTCGTATGAAAATATCAATTTTAAAATGTAATAACTCATCTGAATTTTAGACGAATTATTTGAACATTTTAAGCTTCATTGATGCAGAAAGTGGGGTAGATGCGCGTCCCATGAAGCATTATGTCAGTTGAGGGTATCAACGTGAGCATGCTCACGAGCAATCGCTTGATTAACTTGCAATCACGAATCTAGGGATGACAATCGGGCTCGTCGGCTCGGGCCGCCCATGGCTCGGCTCGGGGCTCGATAGACCCGAGCCCATTTTGGGGACACGGGCTTTGCCCGAGCCGGCGCGTGAGCTCGCGAGCTTTTTTAAAACAGAAAAAAAGAGAGAGAAAACGAGCCTGCCCGGCTTGGCCCGTAAAAAGCTCGAGCAAAAGAGCGGGCCGAGCATTTTTTCTGGCCGAGCCCGCAAAAAAGCTCGGTATTTTTAACCGGGCCGAGCCCGAGCCGAAATTTTAGGCTCGCGAACCAGCTCGACCCGGCTCGTTTACATCCCTACACGGACCTAATGATAATGGTAGGAAATCCTCTCGGATTGATGTACCCAGTCAACATAGATGCATCTTCAAGCAACTCGATCGGATGGACCTCGATCGAGGGATATAGGCCAACTGTTGCCAGCTGCACTTATGCCATTATGAAGCCTATATTATGAAGTTCTATAAATAGGCTTATCCCCCAAATTGACTCAAATTACTCACTCACCCATATCAACTTTTCTCCCTCTAGAGAAAAATTGCAAGACAGTCATTTTCACTCCGCACAGAAAGCAAGATATATGCACAAAGCCTCCTTATAGTTAAAAATCATTTTTTTAGAACATTTTGATAAAAGTTGATAAAATGTGCGATTAAAATTAATTATTGACTTTTATTTACATTTTTATCAACTTTTTAAGTCACACCAGAAAGGGGCAAATATTCAATTCTTCTAGGAGAGAATTGAAGAAACTCATCACACAAAAAATCAATATCGTATCGAGTTCCAGAGAATCGTCTTTATACAGTATTCAATTTTCACATATATGTACACTCTCTTAACAACTATAACAAGACTTGCGCGCTTTCTTCACTGATGGCATAAAGGTGGATTGCATCAGTACAGATAAGTATTATAAATTAATTTAAATAGGGTCAAATATTTGTATTGGTCACGCAGTTGAATCATATTTATTACTGACATCTCCTCCCAATTAATCCCACCTAATGGATATATTAAAATATCTGGTGATCATCAAATTAAGACAATTTGCATTAAGTTATCCCTTTGGTTCATATGAAATAGTGCTAACCATGCATTCTATGAGATTAGCAAAGGCATAAAAGTGACGGCTTGCGTCAGAAAAGGACATCGGAGAAGCCACTAACCGTCATCACTCACCAGCCATTTAGTATATTATCCTAGTGATTTTCAATCTCCACCAACCAAATATTGATATTTAGTCTCTGTTTGGTTTGGCAAAAAATAATTTTTTTTAGTAAATTTTAATAAAAATTAATGAAATATATGATTGAAAAATTGATAAAAATTATGAATTCTATAAAATATATTGTTAAAACTAAATTTGAAGAAAACTAGTTAAAAAATTGGAGCTAAATATGACCTTAATATAAGACATTATAGAGAATACGTTGATCAACGGGATTTTCTATCATTGATGGTTAAATTATCTCCATTTTAATGATAATCATCGAAAGTTTGATGGAACCTTGAAATTATCGATAACAACAAAAATACAATACTGCATTGATAAATGCCCTAGTGTTTGCGAGTTTTCAAAGAACACATTGTATAGAAAAGCTCTCGTCGTTTCTTGATAGTAAATTTGTTAGTGGAGGCCATCCATATCTTGATAGCTGGTCAATGCAGTCTCTTCCCTTTTACGTATGTAAAGCAAAAGAATAGGATTTGGACGAGTTTGATATATAGATATCATAAAGAAGGGTGTCCATGAAAAGCAAAGGCTTTTATTAAAGGCGTTTTTTATGTTAAAGGAAGAAGCATATGGCAAGAAAAAGAAGTAACATCATCTCTTAATTAACAAGAATTCTACCTTCCATTGCTATCATAAGATAAGCAAGTTGATGAAATGGAAAGAAAGATAGGTTATACGTCAGTTGCAAAGGGCAAGAAGAAGGTGCTAATACTATTTATGTGATAAAATTTCAAAAATAAAAAAGCATGCTATTCAAAAAAGTCAATAACATTTAGTCATTGTTTGATGCTGATATTTAGATATTCATCAAGTTCTCGACTTAACAAATATTCATTAATAGTGGCCTGTACATCATTTGGTCTCTGAAATGGTTGTGGAACAATACCCTTCTAGCTGCCTAGTGGCGTTCGGCGTTCCAATTATTCCGTCAAGTGTTTGTGACCTGAAAAATGAAGGTAGGGCTTCCTCCCCCGTTTTACATCCGGCGTGAGAATTAGTCTTTAAACTTGCAATTGAAAATCAGATGGCTAAAAAGAGAGAGAGAGAGAGAGAGAGAGAGCCAGCCCCTTACCTGTGTCACATCCGGGGTATTTATATATATTGGGAGCTGGATAACCGCTGGGCGGTTGTGGTGTCACGTGTCCCACGTTGGCATTCCCACTTGATATGATCCTCGGTGCACCATCAATTTCCAAGAATTCATTAATTGATTGGAGAAGGTCGAAGTCAAGAACCGAGCCAAGTCGAGACTTTGAAGTAGCTAATAAAATTGTTCACTTATGTATTCGAGCAACGAAGTCTAAAACCATGAAGTTCACTTGTCAAGGAGTAAATTTGATGAAGGGGCCGAAGTCTAATTCAATTGGGATTAGCTTGATAATTGCAGCCGAAGACGGAGCCAAAATCAAAGATTGTGCGGCCGCATAGGAGCAAACATGGAATTTTTTGGCTGTTGATGAAGCTTTCATGCGGCCGCAGTCACTACCACCATGCGGCCGCACCACAGAAAATCGGCCAGAAAATTTCCTTTCCACGGGAGAAGATTTGTTTGAGTCAATTTCTTGTTTTTGGTAACTTTAATATTATAAGGACTCTAATTTCGTGTTTTACAATATTTTAGGAGTTTATTCCTTTTTAAATTAGGTTTTTATATTCTTTAGCATAAATAGGAGTTTTATGATTCATTGTAAGAAGACTTTTATTATGAAATTAGAGAATTCTCTCTTGAAACTTTGCTTCATTTATCTTTGTTCTTGAATGGACAAATCCGAACTTATCAAGACTAATCATCTTGTGGCGTTCAAACCATCAGCTTGAATCATTGAATTGTGTAATCAAATGGTCTTTCGCGTTATCGTTACCGTTGGATTTTTTGGTTCATCTTTTATTGGTTCAAATCCACAATCCGGGTGTGATTTCTTCAATCGTGTGATCAAAAAGTTTTTCAATCAACATTCTTGTTGGGTTGCTTGGTTCACTATTTTGGGGTCAGATCCATAAACCTTGGTCATATTGGCGTTCTTGGGATCCGATTCAATATCCTGTGGGTTCGATTGCAACCTTGTTGATTGGGTTCGCATCACCACTACCCCCACGTTCTGAGTGGGGGGGTCTTTAACTTCCTGCCTGGAAGTTGTACCGGTTTTAACTATCATGGAACCTAATCAATTTACTAGAGGTTTTATGGCTAAGTGTTTGGGTTGGCAATTCCATGCCAGTTGAATGCCTCGCGTAGTGGTGGAGCGCTCCCCGGGGGTATTGGTAGAGCACCCCTGGGGGGGGTCGACGGCCTTGCGTAGTGGTAGAGCGCTTCTGGGGGTGTTGGTAGAGCGTCCCTGGGGGGTCGACGGCCTTGTGTAGTAGTAGAGTGCCTCCGGGGGTCGATGGCCTCGCATCGAAGTGCAGTGATCCATCTTGCTTGTCGTCAAGG
Organism: Olea europaea var. sylvestris; assembly: GCF_002742605.1. Classification (NCBI taxonomy): domain Eukaryota; kingdom Viridiplantae; phylum Streptophyta; class Magnoliopsida; order Lamiales; family Oleaceae; genus Olea; species Olea europaea. The sequence goes on along the minus strand of NC_036249.1, from coordinate 2,597,082 downwards.
GTGGCTTCTTCTACCAACCTATATCTTTATCCCCCTACCCTTGTCGATGTTTTCGACGAGGGGTAGCAATTTTCTTTATCTGGGTTGGTTTGAAAATTATTATATATTTTTTTATACGTATAAATGATAAATGAGTAGTTCGTATTAGCAAGTCGAGCAATACAATCGAAATCAAGTAGCAATTTTACTGTACATATGGCACCCCATCAATGGTCGTAATGTTGGAGAGAATTTTCCCCCAAAAAAAGTTTGAATTCTTGTGTTTATGAAAGGAGGTGATTTTTACTTCCAATGATCACTTTCATTTTTCCTCAATATCCTAGGCTTTCTTCCTTCTAAGGTAATTTTCTCTTCTTTTTAATCCCAAGTCTTACTTAGAATTTCTCTTCATCTTTTTTGTTGACATGTATAAAACTATTCTTTCTTCTCCTTCCAATGAGAGTAGTGACGAGGGGTCAATTGATGCCGAAAAAATCCGGTCGGCTGGTTGGACGATCGATCCGGTGTGGCCGGTCGACCGACCAGCACACTGGTCGCTTGGCCAGCGCTGCTGGTCGATCCCGTCGCGTATTCGGGCGGTCGGTCGAAAGTTTGACCGGTCGAAGTCCTTCGGCTTCCCTTCCTTCGTCCGATGGGTTCCCATTTGAGTCTGATAGCCAAAACCTTTCAGTTGATTTTCAAGCCTTTATTTCAAATTCCCTCAAGGGACATGTCGGCTCCACTAAGTCTCCAAATCAAAACTTAGAAATCGAGCGAGATCCGGCTGGCGAGATCGTCCCCCTTGAAATTCCAAAAAGTTTTAGCTTTTATAATTCTCCGCTTAAGTTAGAGGAATGTCTTGCTAGGTATGATCGGGTCGACGATTACATCTATAGAGCCCCCGGGCCCAAAGAGAGACTCCCCGGGTCCGACCCCCGCTTGATAGCGATATATAAAGACATTATGGACGATGGTTTCCGGTTATCCATCCATCCTTTCTTTGTGTCGATTTTCAATGAGTTTTGTAATGTCCCGACCCCTTGTGGACCGGAACGCTACTTACTTTACTTAACTAACCGATGGTTTAATCATAGGAGAATATGTTTTAGCGGAAGCTTAATTTTTACAAATGATAATTTTAACAACAACTTTTCGAATACTTTAAATAAAACACTGAATAAAAAAAAGGGAACGTAATTTATTTGAAGAAAACACAACTTGTTCTCGCGTTCAGTTTTATTCAAATACTTTTCAAAAATAACATTGAAAACGTTCACAAAATAAATCTAAATAACTTGTTCACCGGGTTTTCCATGGGCTCATTGCACCACTCTCCATCTTTTCCATCATCCAAGCCCAAGGTAGAATCATATCAATCTGTAGAGAAGGAGTTAAACTCGTGAGTTAAAAAAACTCAATAGATATCATTGGTGTATTCGTGATCAAGCTATATATTTCAAAGCTGTAACTTTAGAAACCTTTTCATAGTAGAATTTTCGGTAGAATCCCAAACACGTAGAGTCATGACTTAACACGACGCCTCGACCGGAAGTACACGTCGTACCCGGAGGTACTATTAGACATGGAGGTGTATGCCGTACCGGAGGTACCATTAGACATACAAACATTAACATAAATCTTCATTTGCTGGAAGCTTATAACTTAACACGAATTAACACTTTGCACCTCTACCTACCTTGATTGATGCTTTGAACCTTGTTGAAAAATGCACTCCTTTGATGTTTAAAAAAAACACTCCGTTGAGAATTGATGTTTGGAAAACACTTCTTGATAGTACCAAAACTTTTAGGAAAAACTAATTTTCTTCCCTCTCCTTTCTCTTTTTTCTAGACTTGAAAACTCTCTCTTTTATGCTTAGAAGCTTTTGTCTTAGTGTGAAAAATATGTATCCATTGGGGCCTATTTATAGGTGAAAATCTCACAACTTAAGGGCAAGTGAAGGGCCTAATACTCATTAATACGGGTGCCATTTATGTGAGAGTTATAGGTTTAAGAAGGTGCTAGAAAATCGTGTAGGAATTTGACTTTTCATATTCCGCATACTTCGGTTGATACTGTACAGCTTTTAGTATTTCTATTATAACTTCTTCTCCCGATATCCGATTGAGGTAATTCAAAGTGCGTTGGAAAGTTAACTCAAAGAGCTACAATTTTTCTTCAGATATCATTTTCAAATCAAATGTTTTCTATGTCGTAAATGGGTCTCAAATGAGACTAAAAATCTGAAGTATACTTTAGCCATCCAATATTCATGTCTTAGTGCCACTAAGGTGTTTAAAATTATTTGGGGTTCTACAAGTTTCATATTACTCCTAGTCAAATAAATCTCAATGCTTGGAGAAAAGCACTCTACTTCTTGTATGTTTGCCTTAGGAGGTGAGTTTCGCTCTCGATTGACCTCTTTAGGTGTATCTTTGAGATGCATGTATTAGCTCAGCGCAATGCGTTCGTCTTTTTTTACCGCTAGGGTTCCATTGTTGTTTCCTAAGTTCAGGAATTCAAATAGTGGTTGAAAATCTCGATTTTTCTTTGCCCGGCCTTCAGCAGGTTGGTTTCCTTTCAATACCAATTGGCGGCACCCTCAAACTCACCTTTTTAATAGTCAAGTAGATGCTTCCTCTACTCTAAAAGCTCAAATAATTCAACAGCTGGTTGATACACCCCCTCTTGCACCTAACTTAGGATTGGTTCTGACCATGAGGAACATGCTGATAATGGGGATGAGTCGTCCTACTGGTAGGCTGCTTACATCGATTTTTATTATTTTTGACTTGAACATATTTCTTATTTGTACCTTTTGGAACTAATATATTTGAGTTTGTGCATGCAGATATGGACTTTGATTTGGACGCGGTGTTGAAGACCCTGCCGGGCGGTGACGAGGGTCTCTCTCCCATTGACGGTAAACTCTTGAGCTTCCCTTCTTAGTTTTGTGTTCTCTCACTCTTTTGTTTTGCTGGCCTGACGAGCCTTACCTTCCATGTAGAGGGATGGAATTTGACCTGGAGGGGACCTTAGACTCCATGCCCGAGCAAGGGCATGGAAGTGATCTTAAGCCATGTCCCGCCCCCTTAAAGAGGAAAAAGATGGTGGCCCAAGAGAAAAGTCCTCAGGTAGCAGGAGAGACTCTCCAACCCTCAGACGAGCCTATCGAGTTTGCTCCTACTCCTAGCCGGGCTCTTCCAGTCGTACGCAGGGGGAGCGTGAGGGTTCTCTTCGGTTATCGGGAGATGGAGGTACTTAAGTCTTTAGTGACACCCACGCGGACCAGGTTGATCGTAGGACGTAGCGCAGACGATATTGAGAGGGTTGCGACAGTCTATCTCCAGAGGGTACGCTTATAATTCTATACATATGTATATACACTTTTTTTTTGCATGGTTATACCACTCGACTCTTATATTGTCTTCTCATCCTTTAGGTGGTGGCCTTCAGACCGGGCTTGCCGAATAGAGTTGTTGCCAGGCCTTAGAGCTGAAGACTCTTGCAGAGGAAAAGAAAAAGGAGGCTCATCACTACAAGAAGAAGATATCTTCCTTGAAGAAATCTCTTGAGACGTCGGAGGCTCGAGCCCACGAGCAGGAGACAGAGAACTACCATTTGCGGTCTGAGTTGGCTCATGCTCAGAAGGAGGCGGTTGAGAGGTATAAGGCCTCTGCTGGGTACACTAGGGACTTGGAGGCATCTGTTGAGCAGTACAAGTCATCATTTGCCATTATCTGTAATAACCACTCTGGGTATGTCAAACTTGCATATGATATTTTTCCAGAAGTATCCTTGCACCTTTGTAGTTGTGATGGTGGCCAAGGGCTCAACCTCCACCCACTTAGTAAAGTAGTCTATGGCGACTAGCAAGAACTTCCTTTGTCACTTAGCTAGGGGCAAAGGCCCTAGGATGTCCATCCCCCATTGGAAGAAGGGACACACCCCAAAAATTGCTGTCTATTGCTCAGCTGGAACATGGATCAAATTTCCATGGCATTGACATGCATCGCACTTCCTCACCAACTCCTTAGCGTCTTCCTTCATACTAGGCCAATAATATCCTTATCAAAGCATTTTGAACTCAAGGGCGATCGTCCCTTGGTGGTTGCCACAAATTTCTGCATGTATCTCGACTAGCACCTCGTGTGCTTCTGTCGACCACAAATATTTCAAATATGGCATTGTGAAACCTCGCTTGTAAAGTAGTCCATCGATGACGGCAAACGAGGCTGCTCGGACTTTTAGCTTTCTTGCTATGAATGCATCTTCCGACAATTTGTTCTTTATGAGATATTCAACCAAAGGGTCCATCCAACTCTCCCTTTGCTCTACATTCACAACATCGACCGCACGTTGGACGTTTGGTCACCGCAAGATTTGCACGCTCGCTGTGCGAGACAGACGTCTGGGGTTTGTGGACGTGAGCTTAGCCAGTGCGTCCGCCCGCTCATTGTCTTTTCGGGGGACCTTTGTTAATTTGAACCTGGTGAACCCCTTCTGCAAGTTTTTGACCTCCATTAAATATGTTGCCATCTTTTCGTCCTTTGCTTCGAATTCTCCCGTCACTTGCCCGATTATCAATTGTGAGTCACTGCAAATCTTTACTGAAGTTACTCCAAGTCTAGCTACCAGTCCTAAACCCGTGATTACTGCCTAATACTCGGCATCATTATTTGTAGCTGGGAATTCAAAACGCAGTGAGTATTCCAACTCTTCACCATTTGGCCCTACCATTATGATCTCCGCCCCGAATCCCTCATTGTTCGAAGATCCATCCACATAAATTTTCCAATCTGCTTGTTCCCCTGGCGGGTGCTCGGGCGGAATGGTGAGCTCAGCGATGAAGTCTACTAGAGCATGTACCTTAATAGCCGTCCTTGGCCTGAATTCAATATCAAACTCACTTAACTCGATTGCCCATTTCAAAATTCTCCCAGAAGTCTCTGGTCGATGTAGGATCTACTTGATAGGTTGATCGGTCATTACTTGCACCGTGTGAGATTGAAAGTAAGGCCTAAGCTTCATAACCGTGACAATTAATGCAAACACTAGCTGCTCGGCCAGGCTGTATCCTACCTCTGCGCCTCTCAATACTTGACTCACATAATAGACCGGTTTTTTGTGCCTTTGCGAACTCTTTCACTAGCACTGCGCTGACTGCCCTTGGTGAGACCGCCAAGTAGAGACACAACACGACCCCGGGGCATGGGCTGGTCAAGATCGGGGGCTCCTGTAATGACTGCTTCAAGCTCCTAAGTGACTCTTCACATTCCCGGGTCCACTCGAAGTTGGAGGAAACCCCTATAGCCTTGAAAAAGTGGTAGCATTTGTCCGCCGCCCGGCTCATGAAACGATTTAAAGCGCTAGCCTCTGGACCTCCTTCCTACTGGTAGGGCTTTTCATTTCTAGGATTGCCTGAATTTTTTCTGGGTTCACTTCGATGCCTCTTTGCGTGATCATGAAGCCTAGGAATTTTCCTCCTGCAGTACCAAAAGCACACTTCTCTGGATTGAACCTTAATTTGTTTTGTCGGGCAACGTCAAACACTTTTTGCAAATAGGCCACATGGTCATCAGCCTTGGCACTCTTGACCACCATATCGTCAACATAAGCATCTACAACATCTCCGATCAAACCATGAAAGACTTTGTTTACCATCCTCTAATAAGTCGCCCCGGCGTTTTTCAAACCGAATGGCATGGCTTTGTAAAAGTACGTGCCAAAGTCTGTGATAAATGACGTCTTCTCTTGGTCGGACTTGGCCATTGAAATTTGATGATACCCGAAAAATGTATCCACAAAGCTGAGCCTTTCATGACCCGATGTAGCGTCTACCAGGTGATCTATCCTGGGAAGCGGGTATAAGTCTTTTGGACATACCTTGTTCAACCTAGTATAATCTATATACATGCGCCATTTTCCGTTTGACTGTTTGCCAACCACTCGGGGTACTGTACCTCTCGAATGAAACCCGCCTGTAGCAATTTTTCTACCTCTGCTCTGGCTGCGACCTGCCTCTCTGGGGCAAGATTTCTTTTTTTCTGCTTCATTGGCTTAGCCCCTGGTAGGACACCGAGAAGGTGCTGCGCGACGGTCGGGCTAATCCCTGGGATATCTTCCGGGCCCCAAGCGAACACGTACAAGTTACTGGCTAGACACTTGGCCAATTTTTCCTTCTCTTCGGATTCCAAACCAGTTCCAACACTAACCTCCCGTCCCTCAGCTATAAAGATTTTTTCAATCATATCGAGAGGCTCGATCCGCCTCCTTGGGAGTTCCACATCCAGCATCATGATTGGTGGTGAGCCTTAGGCCTGTATACTATTCACATAGCATTTTCTTGATGCGTGCTGGTCCCCTCGCACGCTCCTAACTCTTCTGCTAGTTGGGAACTTCATAATTTGATGGTAGGTCGATGGGACAGCGCCAGCTGCGTTTAGCAATGGCCAGCCGTAGATGGTGTTGTAGGCCATGGGGATCTTGACAACCAAGAAATTAGTCACAATCACCACTGTCGCTGGGTATGTGCCTAGCGTAACTGGGAGCTCTACAGTTCCCTCCGGTATTACTCTTGCCCCTTCAAAGCCTTGTAGAGGGGTAGTCACCATCTTCAACTTCTCTGGGGGAATTTTTAGACCTAAGAAGGCATCCCAGGTGAGGACATTTGCCGCACTTCCTCCATCGACAAGCACCCTCTTCACGTCAAAATTTGCTATATCACCTACTATCACTAAGGCATCATCATGGGGATACGTTATACTAATCAAGTCCTCTTCGTCGAAAGTAATGCTCTGGTTGAACTTTGTTTTTTTCTGGATAGAGCAGACCCCTGCGGAACGCGCATAGCTCTTCCTAGTTGAATTCGAGTCGCCACTCGATGCTACTTCCCCAATGATCATGTTTATTACTCCGGCCCTTGGTGGGGGTAGTCCTTCGAGCCTTTGCCTGTCCCTGTCATTTTTTACATACTTAGCCAATAGTCCCCGCCTTAGCAGGCGCTCAATTTCTTCCTTCAACTGTAGACATTCTTCTGTATCATGTCCATGATCTTTGTGAAAAATGGTTGTACTTACTTTGATTTTTCTTGCTGGAGGAAGTGAGCATCGGTTTAGGTCATTCGAACTCTTTCATGTGCTGTATCTCCATTAATAACTTCGTACATGGGATGTTCAAAGGAGTGGGTGCCTTGGCCTCCTTTCGCTTCTGCTTGACCGACCGGTCTTGGGCATAACCCTTGTTCATGCGTTCATTCTTCGGCTTATTCTTATCAGCGTGCCTTCGCTCATCATACGCTTTTCGCTTATGTGTTTCCGTCTCCCATCTGTCCCTGAGATTTTTAGTCACTTTCTCCGCTTCCTCCGCATCGACATACTTATCTCCCTTCTTCAATAGGTCATGCATTGACTCTGGGGGTTTTTGGAGAGTGACATTTTAAAGGCTCGATTTCGCGTTCCGTTCGTCAAGGCAGTAACCACTGCGGACATTTGCAGGTCTTTTATGCCAAGAGTCGTCCGGCTAAACCTAGCCAAGTATTCCTGTAATGACTCGTCTTTCTCCTATATGACTTGCATCAACCCAATGGCTGTCTTCCTCTTCCTCTTGCTGCTTAGGAAGTAAGCCACAAAGCTCCTAGAGAGCTCATCAAACGTCTTGATAGACCATGGGGCCAAGGTTGCTACCTAGTCCTTGGCCTCCCTCCTGAGTGTGGGGGAGAAGGACCAGCACATCACAGCATTCGGGGCCGCATAAAGTCTCATCAAGTCTACAAAGGTCCGCAAGTGGTCAAGCGGATTTGTGACTCCGTCATATGCTTCTATCATGGGCTGCTTGAAGTCTTTAGGCAAGGGGACCTCCATGATCTCAGGGGCGAACGGGTCTTCCTCCAAAATCATCTGCCTCCGCCTATCTTTTCTCTTGGACAGTGCATCATCTATCTTCTGGGCTATGATTTCTTCCATCTTTTGTTCCAGGTCCACCATGGCTTGCAGGGGCTGCTGAGCTACGACCACTGGGGCCCCCGCGCCTCCCGTCCCCTGCAGAGGGATGGGTGGAACAACCGCGGGTGGCGCTTGAGGTGGTTGCTGGTTCGTCGCTTCCGTCGGACTCAATGGAGGGACCGTGTCTCTCTGCGACTGGTTTTGCAAGAGCGCCATCATCGTTGCCATTTGAGTCTCCAAAAAGCTGAATTGACTCTGCGTCACATACTGCGGAGGTGGCGATGGCTCGTGACCCCTTGCAACTGACTCCGACTCCGCCGTATTTCCAACCAAACGAGTATCACTCCTTGTTCGTCTTCTCGACATAGCTTTTTAGTTCAAATGATTCCCACAGACGGCGCTAATGAAATCGTTGTGGAACAATATCCTTCTATCTGCCTGGTGGCGTTCGGCGTTCTCACTACTCCGTCAAGTGTTTGTGACCTGAAAAACGAAGGTGGGGCTTCTTCCCCCGTTTTACCTCTGGCGTGAGAATTAGTTTTTAGACTTGCAATCGAAAATCAGATGGCTAAAAAGAGAGAGAGAGAGCCAACCCCTTACCTGTGTCACATCCGGGGTATTTATAGATATTGGGAGCTGGATAACCGCTGGGCGGTTGTGGTGTCACGTGTCCCACGTTGGCATTCCCACTACCCCACGTTCTGAGTGGGGGGTCTTTAACTTTCCGCCTGGAGGTTGTACCAGTGTTAACTGCCATGAAACCTATTCAATTTACTAGAGGTTTTATGGCTAAGTGTTTGGGTTGGCAATTCCATGCCAGTTGAATGCCTCGCGTAGTGGTAGAGCGCTCCCCGAGGGTATTGGTAGAGCGCCCCTAGGGAGTCGACGACCTTGTGTAGTAGTAGAGCGCTTCGCGTAGTGGTAGAGCACTCTCCGGGGGTATTGGTAGAGCGCCCCTGGGGGGTCGACGGTCTTGCGTAGTGGTAGAGTGCTTCCGAGGGTCGATGGCCTCGCGTCAAAGTGCAGTGATCCATCTTGCTTGTCGTCAAGGGTGGCTTCTTCTACCAACCTATATCATTAGTCTCTGATCCAGCCCACTGGCTATATGTCCTCATAATTCTTTTTCCTATTTATCCATTGAGTTTGAGTTGTCGATGAGGCATATTTATTCCATATGAATATTCAAACTTTGAATTTTCAAAGTTGGAAACTTGTTAATAATCTACTGAATAGCAGCTATAAACATGAACTTAGTTCGATGTGTCATACAAATCAAGCCGTGTGAGGTTGCAACTTTTTGGCAGGTCGACTTGACCATTCGATCTAACAATTCTTTTGTTAATTATATTTAACAACCGATACAATGGCACAAAAAGATTGGATTTGTTTGGTCCATCTCTTCTTAGGGTTTACTAGATGCGACATAATTCATATCTCCCAATGAACTAACTAAAGAAGAGTCGAATTCTGCTAAATCTTTATGATACATCTAAATTTTGGTATAATTTTTTTCCACAAGGTGTTCCATCAAACTACTCAAAAATGAATACAAGATAGAAATTAAAAAGACAAAAGTATTATTTGGTTGACTTAACTATTTTCTTCTTTAATGAATATCGGAAAATTTTCTAACTCTCTCTTCCTTTATTCTTTATTTTCCTCCATCTCTATAGATAACGTTTAAACCCATTTTACCTTCTTTTATAGAAAATACATGTTAATAGCATGACTACGCACAATCGAGGAAAATATTTCCTTTAATAAGAATTTGTTGGTCATTAATATTTCCAATTTTAGAGAGCCAAACACATTCTCTATTCTTAATATGCAATGATTTCATTTAATACATTACAAATTTGAATACTCTACAATTTAAAATTTTAAAATTACATTTGAATTAATTGGTCATTAATATATAAAAAATTATACTTAAATAAAATATGTGGAGAGATTATTAAATGTTCATTGGAAAAAATAAAATAAAGAATTAAAGTAGAGAGGTTGTTGGAGTGTATAAAAAAATTACTCTTTAAATTTAAAGATGCTCTCTCTATTATGCAGGAGATACTATTTATAAATAGAGAGTTTTTTTAAGATGTTCTTAAAAAGTTAAATTAGAGGGTGTCTTAAAGCTCAATTTTAAGTTTGACTTTCTAAAATAGAGAGTATTTTGTGTTTAATGAGTCTTTTGAAAATACTCTTACAGTACTATATATATGGAAAATGAACTATTTCAACAGTGTATCGAATAACATTGTATTAGAATAAAATAATTCACCAATAGAGATGGATTTAGAGTGAATTTGACTAATTAACAAAAGAAAACATAAATTTACTTTTAAGTAAGTTATTAAGTTTTACGAAGATAATTATTAAGCTAAGTTAAAAACAATTAGGTAAAAGTTCAATTTAGAAAGAAGTAATTTTTATTTCAAAGTAAGAAAAGTAAGTTATCCAAAAATGTTGATAAATAAAAAGTAGCTTTATTTTTTAAAAATTAACTTTTTACTTAAAAGTAAGTTACGTATAAAGATTAAAAAAATTAATTAAAAGTAAAGTTAGTTTTTAAGCTTATTTTTAAAAATAAATAATATTTTTACTTAAAAGTAAAGAGGAAAGTAATTTACCAAAATTTTGTAGATAAAAAAAAAAATTATTTTATTTAAATGTACTTCTGAAAAAAACAACTTTTCTTTACATAAAAGTAAAAGAAGAGCAAGTTAGCCAAATGATTTGTTGATGAAAATTAGTTGAAAGTTATAAATTATTTTTTTGAACTTAAGAAATGGTTATAAATTTTTAATCTAGGAAAAAAAAAAAAAAGAACAAGGGTAAATATATTAAATGAATTAGTGCCATTAATGTCAATTTTCCAAGACAATATATCTTAGATCAAGGCCCTATATAATAAATGAAAGGGGAAATTTCATAAGTATGAATTTAAGTATCACACATTTCAAAATTAAGAAAATAAGTTTCAAACTTCAAAAATCAAATTTTTATCAAAATTTATTTATGATTTAATTAGTTAATTAATTATTTTATTACTTATATATATTTAGGTCACAGATCTATACAATTTGATTACAAATTAACAATTTAATTAATTACTTATTATTTTTTGATCACAATAAAAAATTTTATGTCACAAATTTTTCAATGATCACAATTCAAAAATTTTGTAGGTAACAGTTTGTTCATCGGTCACAAATCAAAAACATAATTTGGTACGGATTAATTTTTAATCACAACTTATCACAATATTGGTCACAACTTATTTTTCAATTACAAATTAAAATTTTTACAGATCAAATATTATTTTTCAGTCACGAATCAAAAATTTTATAGGCCACAGATTAATTTTTCGGTCACAACTTAATAAATTATAAGTCACAAACAATTTTTAGGTCATGTATTATTTATTTATCATAAAATTTTTATTGATCAGAATTCATTTATCAGTCACAAATTTTCAAAATAATTAGTCACAATTAATTTTACAATCACTAACTCAATAAATTATGAGTTACAATTACATTTTTTAGGTCAAATATTATTCATTTTTAGGTCACTAATTAATTAGTCACAGATTAATTTTTCGGTCACAACTTAATAAATTATAAGTCACAAACAATTTTTAGGTCATGTATTATTTATTTATCATAAAATTTTTATTGATCAGAATTCATTTATCAGTCACAAATTTTCAAAATAATTAGTCACAATTAATTTTACAATCACTAACTCAATAAATTATGAGTTACAATTACATTTTTTAGGTCAAATATTATTCATTTTTAGGTCACTAATTAATTAGTCACAGATTAATTTTTAGTCACAATTTATCAAATTATTAGTCGCAACTTATTTCTCGGTCACAAATCGAAAATTTTATAGATCACAAAAATACTTTTCAATCACGAATCTAAAAATTTTATAGGCCACAACTCATGAATTATTCATCGGCTACAGATTCAAAACTTTTATTGGTCACAATTCATTTATTCATTGGCCACAACTACCACCATGATCGCCACAACCACCGTCACAATCAACTCACAGTCACAATTTTCAGGTCACGGGTCCAATTACTTGTCACAAAATCTATTGAACCGTCATGACCACCACAACCACAACGAAAACCATCACTACAACTGCACCGCACCCACGGCCACACAACCACACCAGAAAAATCCCAAATCTGACACCGGACTGTACCACCACCGCCCATACCAACCACCACTGCCATCACCTCGGCTCAATCACAAAACAACCACTGACCACATAGTACCCACCGTCGCAACACACACATGTTTTTTCTCTATCGCCGACCATCACACAAAACAGAAAACCTTTCTCGCTGCCATACGACCTCCCGTTATAGCCGTTGCTGCAGATCTCAGCCAGATCGCTGCTGCTGTAGGTCACCGCCAGATCCCGTCGTTCACGGCTAGATCACTGCCAAACCCGACACTAAAAGCCCTCGTCACAGATTTTGTCGCCGCTGCAATGGAGAAGTTCGCAACAGCGTCGGTCGATGACATGCAACAGAGCAAACCACAACTATCGATCGGTGAAGCTGGAACGAAGCAACTCCTCTATCGTTGATCCGATCAGATGCTAGAGAGCGAGACGTGAGAGAGAGAATTGGGTTTTGGGTGCAGGGGAGGGGAATGAAATAAGTAGGGTTTGAAATTATTATTTATTTTATAGATTAATTAATTTTTTAATTTGTTCATTAATTAATAAAAGATCTGATTTATGACATTGCAAAGTTCAAATATGATTTTGGAACCCTAGATTTTAACTCTAGGGTTCCTGTAATTTCCACTAAATGAAAACGGATTACATAAAAAAAAAAAAAAATAATAATAATAATCATAATGACATGACATGAGCGTTACTATCATTCTCTCTAGAATTTGCTATTTCTATTTTTTTTCTCTCTAACAAAACAAATACAGGAATTTTCCTTAAAAACAATTTTATATGTCTCAGCCCACCACCTCGTCCAACCCAAGTAAGCGCTCCTCCCCTTATTCCTCCTCCACCTCCACCACCACCACCACCGGCGACGACGGAGCCTCAATTTCGCCGCGAATGAAGAAGGCCAAGTCGCAAGCGCTAGCTTATTCGCTCGACAACAAGAACGGCCAACAGAGTGTACCTCATGTTCACTTCGATCCTTCAGCTAATTCTTCCATGATCGATGAGGATTCTAATGATGTCGTTTTGGATGCCTCAGCTTCGTCGAATTCTTTCGGCAGAGTAGTTGGTGGTGGTGGAGGAGTCACCGCGAATTTGGCAAGGAAAAAGGCAACGCCTCCTCAGCCTGCCAAAAAGCTCGTCATTAAACTCGTTAAAGGTTTGAATTTGTAATAATTTTTTTTTAATTTTTGTTGGAAGATTGAGCATTTTTATTGCAAATGTATAAAGTTGCTTGCTGGTGTGGGCAGAATATAATAGGGTTTTGAGTATTTGATTGGTTAATTTGGAAGCAAAATTTGAAGTTGTTATGGCCGTAATTGAGCGCTATATTAGACTAAATTTTATGTGTTCTATTGGGTGATTTTAATATGGGGATCGGAAGTTTTTATAGGATATCAGGATCTGTATTTTTTTTTTTTTCAATTTTCTAAAAATATAGGCTTTTCACTTCCGATTAGATGAATAATGCACTGTTAAATCTGGTCTTTTCAGCTGAAATTCAGTCTTTATTTGTATTGGTTTTTTTATTTGATCTCATTTTTGGATGAATAACTTTTAAGGAAACTTAGAAATGTCTAGTCTAGTTTTGAATCTTGATACATATAATTTTTTTTGGTTTATTTTGATGTTTACTTTATAAATCTTTTTAAAAGCCATGGTTTTTTCAAGAGTGGATTTTGACTAGTATGTCCCAAGACAGTTGAACAGGATGATAATATGCAACCACATTTAACTTATTATTGCTGCTGTATTTGCCACTTGGTGAACATTAGTGCTAAAGCCAAGAGTTTAGCAGTATACGTGTCCTACATGAATCAGAGCTTGAACTTTTGAATTATTTTTTGAGGCCTCATCGTAATCAGTTTATTCAATTTTATTTGATGCTGCACTGATGAATGGTCTGTGAATCTTCACTTTAAGATTAACTGAAAACTTAAACAATTATGTATAGGCAATCTCTGGATAGAGTTCTGGCAAGCATCTTAGCTGAAGACCATGCATTTTGAGTTGCAATTTTCTATACTGCAGCTAAACAAAATTTCCTTACTTGTTGAAGTTGGTATATATAGCCTGATGAAAGGCCTCCCTCTCTCTATTTCTTGAAATTAGTTCAAAAAATCGAAAGAAAGAAAAAAGCTAGAGACGTGTATTTATGAGTCACACTGCAACAAGTTCTTTTCCTCTTGGAAATTTTTGAAATGGATGTTGTGTCTTCGGAATACAACATTAAGCCCATGCTTGAGCCCCATTTTTTTGAGAAAAAGGGACTTTGTAATAGCATTTTTTGGAGAATGCGTGGTTAAAAAGTAGTGGAAATTTTGGCGTTGAACATGAGTTTTGGTGAAAATGGGGCTCGAACAAGGCCTAACAGTGTTCACAATGCTAAAAATTTGGACCTTGGATAACTCATGGTTCATTAAAGTAAAGCTTTCAAGCCCTTGTTTGAGCCCCATTTTAAGGGAAAGAATGCATTTTTAAATTGTGATTGATGGAGAATGTATGGTTAAAAATTAAAGAAAAGTTTTATATTTGCGCGTAATATTATTTTATTGAAGAATATGTAGTTGAAAATGAGTTTTGAAAAAATGAATATTTGGAAGAATGGGGCTCAAACAAGGGCTTAACAAGAGGATGGAGAAAAGGAAATGAAGGCAAATAAGAGCTTTATGAATATATTGAATAATCTAAAAATATTTAGCACGCACATTTCAATTGCTGTGAATTTGTGCCGTAGAAAATGCAAGTTTGGTCCTTCTGCATGATATATTCTAGGTAGAGAAGTTTTTAGCTCAAATTGAGCACAAACTTCATGATTCAAGAAGGAGATCATGCTGTAGAAATACTTCAATTTTGTTGGCTTACTCTGTGTGGCATTGGATGCATTGAAGTGAAACAAAAAGGAGAAAAGCAATTAAGATAATGTCCATACATTTACAGTTACCAGTAATTGCAAAATATGAAACAGTGAACAATAAAATTAATTTTTGAACTGATACAATTATCCTCTGGGAATATATAGGTTGAAGCCGTATTAGTACCATATTGCATGTTTATTTTCCAATGACCAATTCCAATATTTGTCTGTAGCCAAGCCTATGCTGCCAACTGATTTTGAAGAAAATACATGGGCAACACTTAAGTCAGCTATTATTGCCATATTCTTAAAACAACCAGATCCATGTGACTTGGAGAAGCTCTATCAGGTTAGTTAACTATTTCATTTTCTTTCCCCTACTGCATCTCTTATGCATTATTTGACCTACCTTACAATCTTTAGGCGGTTAATGACCTCTGCCTGCACAAGATGGGTGGTAGTCTCTACCGTCGGATTGAAAAGGAGTGTGAATCATACATATCTGCTGCACTACAATCTTTGGTAGGCCAAAGTCAAGATCTGGTTGTTTTCTTATCACTTGTTCAGAAGTGCTGGCAGGACTTTTGTGATCAGATGTTGATGATTCGTGGTATAGCATTATATCTAGATCGAACATATGTAAAACAAACCCCGAACGTGCGATCATTGTGGGACATGGGTTTGCAGCTTTTCCGCAAACATCTTTCTCTAGCTTCGGAAGTGGAGCACAAAACTGTATTTGGTCTTCTGAAAATGATTGAGAGAGAGAGGTGATTTACTAATCCTGGATGACATGACAATAATTTACGCACAAAATTTGTTGATAGCAGCTAGATTAATGAAGACGTGTCTATCACTGGACAGATAAGATTTAGTAACTCAGCGGTCAACATGTCTCTAGTTATCTTTTACCTTACCTTTTTAAAGCATTACACAAAAATTTGCTTCTGTAATAGCATTTTTGGTGATTTTTGGATTAATCCGGTGGCATAATTGGGAATGCAGTAAAGCTTAGTTGGTGATTGCATTTTCAATTTTTCTTTTGATAACTATGACATTTCGTTGAATAGTGTCAGAGCTAGGATGACCACATAGAGGAAACCTTGTAAACCACCTGCATTCCCTAGAAATTTACACTTAGAAAACCAAAATATCCTGTATTCGACTAAAAAAGTTTCCTTCTAAATTCGTAATACTAACTGTCTTTATGATAGCCTAAGCTTTCTCTCTTCCAATGCCTCCTTTCCTCTATCCTTTCTCTTTTTCCAGTCATAGTTATCGGAGAATTCCAGTCTTTGTTGTTCGTGTTCTTGTTTGAATCCAGATTCTGAATTTATTTAATTTTTTACTGTGGCTCCCATCTCCCAGCAAATTGTGACACTGGTAACAATCTTCAAGATTGAACTTCCCAAAACACTTGTACTATCCCCAGCCATGCGTAACTTGCCTTTGGTGACTGCTTAATCCACCCCTTATCCATATCAGCAGGAACTAGCACCTTCTTTCGGATCAAAGGAAGACAATGGCACGCTTTAAGTTTGTGGTTTACTCTATTTGTCTTACCTTCATATTTTTCATTCTCCTGTCTCTTTGTTCTTCTTTTCCCTACAGGTTAGGTGAAGCAGTTGATAGAACTCTTCTTAACCATCTTTTGAAGATGTTCACTTCATTGGGAATATACCCAGACAGCTTTGAGAAGCCTTTCCTTGAAAGTACATCTGAATTTTATGCTGCTGAAGGTGTCAGATACATACAACAGTCGGATGTTCCGGGTTACTTGAAACACGTGGAGGTGCATCTTTGTTCTCCTTTTTACTTCCCTTGTATTTATGTGAAGATCTTGATTTTCCATACAGTATTAACCTTCAATTTTTTGTGTTCAATCATTTTTCCTTGGAAGTGAATGGTAGATGTAGGTTCAGTTGTTATTACCTATTTGGTATACTTGACTACCTATGTTCTTGCAGATAAGGTTGCAAGAAGAACATGATAGATGCTTACACTACTTGGACGCTAGTACAAAAAAACCATTAATAGCAACTGCCGAAAAGCAACTTCTTGAACATCATAAATCTGCTATTCTTGATAAGGTGCCTATTAGAGGATGACTCTACAATTCCTTAAGCTGGTTTCCCTTTCTAATCTTTTCTTTACCTATACAAAGTGATTTTACTCCTGAACCCTGTCCAGGGTTTTGTTATGTTGATGGATGGGAATTGTATAGATGATCTTCAGAGAATGTACACCCTTTACTCCAGGATCAATGCCCTCGAATTGTTTAGGCAGGCCCTTAGTCAGTACATCCGAAAAACAGGGCAGGGCATGGTCATGGATGAAGAAAAAGACAAAGATATGGTATCTAGCTTATTGGAATTTAAAGCATCTCTTGATAGGACATGGGAAGAAGGCTTTTTCAAGAATGAAGCATTTAGCAATACCATCAAGGATGCATTTGAGCATCTTATTAATCTTCGTCAGGTACATTTCTCTCATTACTTGATTGTCTTAAATTTTCTGCTTTTAACATAGTAGAAATTTCTGTCTTTGAAGTTAGATAAGTATGATTGTCCCCTTTGTAAAAGCATGTTCTAATGTAGCTCTGTGTGTCTTCTTTGTTGAAACTTCATTTCCTTCTGGAAAATTTAAATCTCTAGAGTATGTCTTCCCTGAGGTCAAAGCATAAAAGGTCTGTGAATATCTTTTTATTGAGTTTTATCTTATAATAGGAGACTTAGAACAAAAATATAAGAACAGATGAAATCAGAAATCTTATATTATATCAATGTTCGTGATCGCCATTTAATGGATTTTGATTAGGAAGGGGACATTTAGGTTTGCCTCATAATTTTCAGGATTCTAATGCTTTGACATTGTCTTTTCCATTTTCGTTTGTGGATGTGAATAAATATATTTTTGAGTGGTAGCGTTGCTATGTGGACAAACAAGCCATATGATAGCATACTACCAAAAAGGTGATATTGGTTTTGGCAGATCCTAATTTACACGAGTCAATATGGAATCATGAGAGTCAGAAAGAACCGTGTTTGTGCAAAATGCGTTCACAGTTAATTTATAAGTTGAATATAGTTATAGTTTACAGCCTGCATGTAGGTAGTATATCATAATTAAAATTGTTTAGCATACATATTTAAGAAGTGATGCTTGTTTTCTCATGTTAGGTGATATTGGTGTTTCATAATCTTTCTAGGACACCCTCTGTTTCTCGATGAACTATTGTCAGATGGCTGGAAGAAGGCATAATTAGATTTCCTGCATCCTTAGCTGTCCACTCTCAAATTACGTTATTTATACTCACAAACAGAACAGTTACCAATCCTATATTTGATTACTTGCTTTCTCCCGATGAGAGTGAGGTAGAGAGATTGAAAGGAAGCAGGTCTTGGATAGTTACATCCACTTGGCTGCTTCTGATATCTGTTTGTTCAGAGTTTAGTGTGAAAGGGCCACACTTTTCAGTATCAGGATCATCTACTCATTCATGTGTCAGGGAATGAATATATTGCTCCCTACTTGATCATCCTATTCGTTCTTATACTTGATCACGTGAATTTTCTTCATTTTCCTGAAAGCAATTAAAAGTGCACTATGAGCATGTTTGGCTAAGCTTGAAAAACTTACAAGTTTAATTAAATTTGGTCAACTTTCTGAGCCTGTATGTTTTGACCAAAGTTAAATTAAGTTACTTTTGACCAACTGTCAATATAAGTAACTATTTTTACTTAGAATAAGAAAATTTTAAATATATGCATTACAAAAAATGCTTGGAAACAAAATTTACTAAATAATAGGTCTGACCTACTTGTAAGCTTATCAGGACATGCTCAATAATCAAGACTAGAATCTGAAAATTTCTTTTAAACACAGTCTCCCTTCTCTTTTCCTTTTCTGGGGATGGTTGGAAGAAGATGCTTTAAAGGGGCATAATGATTAGGAATTATTGATTGGATATCGTGGGCAATAAAATGTTACCTCGTGATTCTAATGCCAATGCAAACCTGAATTATTCTGTTATTCCATGTCAGCAAAATAAATTTTGTGTCATTCTTATGCTGTCCATTTGATCTTGATGACTATAACTTACAGCACATTATTGTGTTCTGTATTAGAACCGACCTGCTGAGCTTATTGCAAAGTTTGTGGATGAGAAGCTTCGTGCGGGAAACAAAGGCACATCTGAGGAGGAACTCGAGGGTATACTCGATAAAGTCCTGGTTTTGTTCAGGTTTATACAGGTAACGTGGATGAATTTATACTTAAGTTGATATATGGGGGAAATTTGGTATAGCAGTAGCCCAAGCCCTGGTGCTAATATTATGCTATTTCTCTCTCCAACAAATAATTCTTGGAATTGTGCTTTTTCAAAACTCGTGTAGGGTAAGGATGTATTTGAAGCGTTCTATAAGAAAGATCTTGCAAAAAGGCTCCTGTTGGGGAAAAGCGCCTCTATTGATGCAGAGAAGTCCATGATTACTAAGGTAAGGGCCTTTTGCCTTTTCCAAGTCTCTCTCTATGAAAAAGTTTGCATCTATTCTCACCTAACAAAATTCTCATGGGTATTGCAGTTGAAAACTGAGTGTGGCAGCCAATTTACAAGTAAACTTGAAGGCATGTTCAAGGTGTGTATCATTTGTTCTGGCTGAGCGTGTGACTTATGTAATTTGTTTTTGTATTTAGTTGTATACTCTGCCAATAAATGTCCCTATTGCTTCAAATTACACCAAGCTTTAGGTGTACCCCTTACTGTCATGAAATTATATCTAATGACTATTACGGTGATTTACCGTACTCTTTAATTGTAGGAGGCTTCTTTGTCATGAGATTTGATTGTTTTACTTGACTCCAGCTTTTTCTATAATAAATGGATAGGGCCCCCTATGGCTTCAATTAATTATGTGAAAGAAAAAGCAGCCAGCTTCTGTTTTAAAATTTGAATAATTTCCCGATCTAGTTAGACATTAAAAATAGATTAGTGCCTAATATGGCAAGGACTTCTCCCCCCATGGGTTTGGCAGCTTTGGCTCGGATTGGTATCATAAAGGGTAATGGCTCGGCTATCCCACTTGGCCAAACCAGAATAAATAGATTAGATATAAATGAGCCTTTTTAAGTATAACCCGATCGGGAGTACAATGTTTCACTTGCAGCAGGCTTTTCATTCTGTATATCATTATGCTAGTAGGATTGTGTAATCATTCGCTTAATGATGTTGGAAAACAAATTACTTCAGGACATTGAATTGTCAAAAGAGATTAATGAATCATTCAAGCAATCATCCCAAGCTCGGACAAAACTACCATCAGGAATCGAGATGAGTGTCCATGTCTTAACGACTGGGTGGGTGGCCATCTTTCATTACTTTGTATTGCTTTCAAGCTTAGATATTTTACCTCTCATCACAGGAGTTCTCTGAGGAATAAAATGTGTGTATGATTAATTGGATGCAGATACTGGCCAACATCTCCACCAATGGATGTTCGGCTGCCACACGAACTCAATGTATATCAGGTTTGGCACCAACTGGAGTTCGTGGCAGTTAGGTTTGGCACAGTGCATATCGTTGCATACGCTAACTTTTATGTTGTTTCCGTATCTCTGTGCAGGATATTTTCAAGGAGTTTTATTTAAGCAAACACAGCGGGAGGCGATTAATGTGGCACAATTCTTTGGGTCATTGTGTGCTGAAAGCAGAATTTCCAAAAGGTAGAAAGGAGCTGGCTGTTTCTCTATTTCAGGTTGGTTTCTGTTAATTTCGTATGCATTGTTGGTTATAGCTTTCTCCATTTAAACTTATTAAAGCTTGTCACAAGTCTAAATGTTATTACACGTTAGTGATTCTGTCTGTCCATTCGTTGCCCCAGACGATTGTGTTGATGCTATTTAACAATGCACAAAACCTTAGCTTACAAGATATTAAGGAATCTACTGGCATTGAGGATAAAGAGCTGAGGAGGACTCTGCAATCCCTTGCATGCGGAAAAGTCCGCGTTCTTCAGAAAGTAAGTTATCACTACCTGACAGATTATTTCCTTCTTCAGTTCCAGAATATTCTGTTAAAAAGATTTAATTGCTGCAGATTCCCAAGGGGAGAGATGTGGAGGATGATGACTCCTTTGTGTTCAATGATCAATTCACTGCTCCTCTCTATCGTATAAAGGTATGTTGTTCAAATGAAGCAGTGAAATCAAGACGGGAAAGGAATAACTAGAATCACTGTTTTGCTAGGTTTTCTTGGTTCTTTGAAGCTAACATTTTCTCGATATGAGCAGGTAAACGCCATTCAGATGAAGGAAACCGTTGAGGAGAATGCTAGCACTACTGAGAGGGTATTTCAAGACCGGCAATACCAGGTTTAATTCCACTCCATCTTTTGAAAATCTAAGATCCTCTGTTTTTGCAATTGAATTTATTTTCTGCCCCAACTATTTGTGCAGGTTGATGCTGCTATTGTTCGGATTATGAAGACAAGGAAAGTATTGAGCCACACACTCTTGATAACTGAACTCTTTCAGCAGGTAGTAGAATTTCTTGTCCCCTCAGTGTCTTGGGTGTCTGGCTAGAATGTTTGAATCTTTGCACGGTGCTGGTCTACTTGCATGCAATCTAGTTCATCTAGTAATGGCATGTGACTGTGTTTGGGCCCACAAGATAAATATGAAATCATGGCCATCAATAGTTGTTTGCACATTGAAATGAAAGCACTCAGAGAAATGTTTGGCTAATCTTAAAATCTTAACTTTTTAGTAAAGAAGCTTCAAAACAAGTGATTTTAATATGTGAACTTTTACTGAAGTAATTTTGATAGTCCTTTTAAAGTTACTTCTGAAACAAGATATGTTTTCTTCTCAAAAGGAAGAATAAAAGCTTACATATCCGAACATTGTTGGGAAACAGAAAGGTAGGTAAAAGTAACTTTTACGGTTTTACCCTTTTTTTCTTCACTTTAGCCAAACATGCTCAACTGTTTCGTGACCAAAAGAAAAAGAATTGCAATTTATTTAAACGGGTGTCTCATGCGTTATCACAGCTCAAGTTCCCCATAAAACCAGCCGACTTGAAGAAAAGGATTGAGAGCCTAATAGACAGGGAGTACCTGGAGCGTGACAAGAATAACCCTCAAGTATACAACTACCTTGCATGAAAATACAGGTTTCCTGGTAAATGACTTGGGGAGTTTTTGTCCTATCGACCCAATCCCACGTTTCACTGTGTATAGAAACTTATGGCCATTGTTTTTTTGTTGTAATGTATACTGGCTGTAAAGCATATTTTGTTATTATGATTTCAAATACAGTTTGTACTCTAAAGCATGAGATAAGTTCCAGTTTTAACCATCAGCTACTATGTTGTTTTTGTTTATTCGTGTACCCTTTGGTCATTCGTTGAGAAGCGATATTTTAATAAAGGCATCAAACGCTGATTCAAAGAACCCCACAGATAACTAATTGTTGAAGAATAATCCTACACGTACATCATTTTTTGTACATCAAGCTTGTCATTACCATTGTTGTCAAGCAATGACTGGGTTCAATTTATTTATTTATTTTTTTTTTGTTGTTGTTTTTGTTGTTTTTTTTTCCAAATGGTGTATTGTCACGTAATGGAGCGTAAAATTTAATGTACACCATGATGTGATTGATGGTTGAAACTTAAATATACCAAATTGGAGGTGAAAGACGATAACGGGAGTTTTCAAGGGTCTCATATTTCACGACCACATGGTTATAATCATTTCTAAATTAAATTTTGAAAGAAGAAAACAAAATATATGTCAAAATTATTGATTCCTAAAGCTTACATGGCAGGTGGCTGGAGGTGAAAGACGATAACGGGAGTTTTCAAGGGTCCCATTTTTCACGACCACAGGATTATAATCATTTCTAAATTAAATTTTGAAAGGAAAAAACAGAATATAAGTCAAAATTATTGATTCCTCAAGCTTATATGGCAGGTGACTGATGGTGAAAATGTCATCGTCAATTTCTTGTCTTCTTTTATAAATAACTATTGATTCCAAGATACTCGAAACATATTAATGATAGATAACATATACAAAAACTAGGCTCAATTTAGGAAAAAGTCTCCCTAATGCTTGTACCAAATCGAACTACCTACTTATATTATTGATGATGTGAAAAAATTCATGGACTAACATTAACATTTGATGACCCAAGTAATTTTCTTAAAAATTTTAACTACAAACTATTTAACTCAACACCAAGCACCAAGGAACAGAAATGGTGTCCCGTTACTGGAATTCAGTATACAAGGTGATCTGGTATTGAAAAAATCATATTACATAAAAACCATGTAATAAATACAAGTACAACGTCAAGGAATACAACTTAGGTTTCAGAAACCAGGTAACGAGTACAATGTTTGCAACAAAAAATCTTCCAACGTCTTATCATCTCTCTAATATATTGACATTCTCATATAAATACTATCGTAGCAGCAGAAACAAGCACACTACAGAATCCCAAATAAACCGAGGAGTTTTAAGCAAACAGAACCTGAGCACGTGACGGCATCAAGTCGGAGAGGGTATCGGGTGCCGCAATTACTTCCCATTGAACAGAGAAGTGAGACTTTCTTTCTGAAGTGCGTCTAGGGAACATTCTTGTTATATGGCCCACAGCAATGTGTAGGTTCTGACCGACAACATAGATCGTGCTATCACAGCTGTTAACACAGAAAGGCTTGCATATCTGCTCAGGTAGAGGAGGTCCGTCGACAGCATCCCAAGAATCAGTCTTCATGTCATAGACTTTCAATTTTGTCCTCTCGTGCTCGGAGACCACGAACAAATGCCCCAAAATCACGACGCTCGAACCTGTCCAGCCTTCTCGTAGCCCAGTAGCCATATTCTCCCAGTTATCAGTTACTGGGTCATAGACCTGACCCCTAGGTACAACATAGAAGGGCCAAAACCACCCTTCTGTCATGAGAAGCTTCCCGTTAAGAACTGCAGTATCATATGACGCCATGTTAGTTCCCATGTTTGCAACAGGGCTCCATGTACCTTTATTAGGATCCAGGACTTCAGCCGAGTTAAGCTCAAACAGTTCCGAGCTGTTCCCTCCAGCCACATATATCATTCCATCGATCACCCCACTAGCGAAAAATGACCTTGCTGCGCTCATCTGTTTCATCACTGTCCAACGGTTTGTATACATTTCATATTTCAATACTAAATCAAGGGAGCCATCCACATCAGATTCTACACCACCACAAACAAAGAGAACACCCTCATGGGGTATGGAAACAAACCCGAATCCATGTGGACAGACCTTATCTTTACAAGGCATAGCAGGGATTGTGTGCCAAGAGAACTGAGTGAGGTCAAGAACTTTCCATTCAATTTTTCCAGTGCATTTTTGGAAGGAAAAAACAAATAGCCAAGGATCATGAAACCCGAGCTCCTTTCTCCGGGTAAAAAACTGTCCTTTGCTACCAAACAAGGAATACCAACGTTTACAGACAAGCCTGAAGACTGAATGGTTGTTGACTGGTAGCCTGAGTAGGCACTGGAGGGCGACATCATCAGGAAGTCCAGGAATTAAAGGCTCTCCCCTAAGAAATAGTTTCAATTCTAAAAAAGGATCTAGCAAAGAGGAATTTGTTGCAGCTACCCTAAATTTTGGGGATAATGTCATTTGGGAATCCCCAAGCTTGTGCACTGGAGCTTGGGTTGATGAAACTCGCACTCTTTGCATCTTTTTCGTCTAGAATAAAAACACAATATCAGTTACAACACTAATTTATATTTTAAATCCAATTTATTAAATTGGTTTCATAAGGTTTTGTATATAGTTGATTAATTATATAGCAATTCACTTAAAGCCCATCTCAAATCATCTATTCTCTCAAATTCCCCAATTACAAAATCCATTATCTCAAATTCTTATCCTCTATATTCGTATAATTTCTGAACTACAAATCACAAATCCACATCTGAAGTCACTAAAGAAAAACCTCATATGCATAAAAAACACAACTTTTTAATTCTTCATCTCTCTTGAATTACTGATGTTACTTTTTATCTCCATTTCAGCCTCTAAAGCAAAATCTTTAAGAATTCAAAAGTTTTTAAATCCCTGAAAGTAAAGCACATAATAACGAAAAAAAATTAAGAATCAATTAGAAACAGTTAAATTTCTTCTTCATTTCAATTTTCATAATAATAATTTAAAATACTCAAGAACCGTAAAAACCCAGTCTACATAATCATGCAAACATATATTGGTTGCAGTCCATACACATCAAGAACCACCGCAACTAGTATAAAAATTCAGAAAGAAAAAAGAAAGGAATTTTCTTTGGGTAAGTAAATAAGAAAAATGAACTTACAGAGCAGGTAAATCGTTTGATGCTAATTTGGAATTCAGTAAATTATGCGCATGACATTTATTGACCAAGAAGGACTATTTACTTTTTTCCCCCAATTTTACTTCTTTCTTGAGTAAGTTGGAAGCAAGGATAATACTTTCATTTGCTCAGAAAATTAATGGTTGTCAATTTGTATTGTGTAGCAAAACTGGCTTCAAACTCACGCGGGAATCAGGTGGGACGCGCCAACTACGTGCGTGGTGGGACGCTTCTAAACAAATGATTATCATTTATCCTTTGGATCGCGCTAGGCGTACAGAGTGATTGCTACAGGGGTTTTACAGGAGAAAAAAATAAAACGAAGAATAAATAAGGAATCTTTCACTCTTTCTTTCGTCCTTCTCCTCAAGACCCCAACAATCTTCAATTTCAAAACCTACCTCTCCAAAATCTTCTCTTCACTTTAGAACCCCAACCGAACATCGGTACATTAATCTCCACCTCCGGCAGCCCCCGAACAGCCGTCCTCATTAGGTTGTGTTTCCTCAAATGAGTGCGTCTTCGAGTGCATCTTCGAAGCCGATGTTGAAAATCGTCGATTAAGCCGATTTCGCCACCATCGTAGTTCATAAAGATAAAGGTAAATTCGGCCTCCTTCGTCACAGGCTGCAGGCATTTGCAATCCCCAAACATTCGCCCATTCCTTGAAAAGCATCGAACAGGCCGACACTTCCCTCAACTGCCTCTGTCGCTAAATGAGCTTAGTAACCCAAGCAATAAAACCACCATCATCTAATCCCAGTCAGGTAGTAGTTTAACTTCATGTTCATGTTCTCATTTTCGTGGTTCTTCTGGAAAATGAAATATATCGTTGTGCAGCCCTGCATCTACTTGTTTATGACTTTGAAGAAGGTTGGCCCAATTCCTATTTCACAGTAGTATATGCTTTGTAAATTATACATTATTTATGTAATTAAGATTCCCCATTTCACAATAGTTAGTTTGTGAACATGAAAATCGATTGATTTTATGTGGTTGATTTTCATACTAGAATGTCAGGGAAGAATTCAGGTGTATGCCATAGTTGTAGAGGCAAGGGACACCTCTTTGTTGAATGCCCAATCAAAGTACGATGTCCGTTGTGTAAGCATGGATATCAGAAATGCTTTGAAGTGGAGAAGGAGACTTGTAATAAAGGTAGATTATTCAAGTTTTGTAGTGAAAAATGTGAATTTTGGGATTGGTATGAAGAAGGTCAAGCACGAGGTAAATGTAGTAGCATTAGTGCTACCTCAACTAAGCCTGCGGTGCTAGAAGCAGTTGAAGATATGACCCACACGTTCCAATCTCAAGTGAGGCTAAATGATGAGAAGGAGCTCCATATTTCGGTGAACGTGACAATTCGTAAGGAAAAATGTGGTGCGACTGGGAATGCAAAAGGAAAAGGGCTTGCTTGATTGGCGTTGAGTTATGTTTGTCTACTGCGAAGAAACAGTAGGAGGGAACTTTATATTTGCTATGTGATAATAGCTCACAACTATGTATCGTGTTTTGCGGTTTGTAACGTTTGTGAACTAATGAACTTGAATGTTAAGTTCTTCAATGAGTTGAAGTTGCACAAGTAGTTTTTTGTTTTGAACCAATACTCCTGGATTTGCTAAGTATTCTCTTCCATTCAAAGCAGTAATTGGTAATTGATTTTCGTATTTGTTAACTGCTGTCTTCAGGTTAAATAAAGCATTGTTCTGCCTCTCTTTCATATGTATGATGGAGGTTAAAACCACATTGATAATGCTAGAATGTATACTTACCAAGTGATGATTTGATCACGAGTCAAATTTTTGACATTTTGTGAAAAGAACGATAATTGATGATAGACAAAATGAAGTAATGAACCCAGAATTTCAGAAATCGAAAAAAAAAAATCAATCATCTCGAACCCTCCACATAAATATAAAGCTGAATGTGAGTGCATGTGCATTGTGAGATAAGAGGGAGAGAGATTAATGGAACTAAAATTGCATTGAACACAAATAAGCAATGTATATACATCATTTTGCAAGCAAATTTTACAAGTTTAATTGAATCAAAATTCCTACAAATTCTATGTACACACAATGATCAACTGTTTTTTCAATCTGATTTTATAGATTTCACCTTTGGTGACTCGTCCTTCTTGGGTAGGACTCTCACTCTAAATGCCCACACTGCTATCAAAGTTGCCTCCATAGGAGCAATGTAGTATACAATAAAATTAGTGATTCCATAACACAGTTTGCTAAATTGAAAAACTGGAAATGTTACTGCTTGTTTATCTTTATGAGGAAAAATGACAATATCACGTGAAATCTTTTGAAAATCCTATCAAATTTCAACAAAAGGAAAGATGATTTTTCGTAAAATAAAATTTATAGCATCTCACTTCAACAAAAGCCCTCTCACTTGTAACCTGTTCATCAACACCATTGTAAAGTTTGTGATGTACAAATTTTGAATAAAGATTCATAGCCCTAGATCAAAACATAAATCACTTATCCGATTCCAGTAAAACTTGCCTATTTCTGCTCTTCTTTAAATTCCAATGGCTAGATGATATATAGCTCCGAGTGCAAGAAACATCTGCATCACTACTCATACTTAACAGGAAGTGATTCAAAGGGCAAAGCAGGCTCATGTTCTGCATTTGCTTAGAAAGTGCTGGAGACAGATTTTATTAGCTGGGGCCTGTTTATGGAATTCAATTTCATGTCCATAAACATTAGAAGCTGCTTCAACAACGTCTCCACCTTAACCAGCAAGTGAATTCAACATCTGGCATGGAGACACCGAACTAGGCAAGCATTTTTGAACAAAAAGGGCATCCACAAACTTCATGCTTTCATGCAGAAGAAAGGCCAAGTCGGATTGAACAAACAATGGGATCCACCAAAACATGGCCTGTCACAAATTGGGAAACTTTTCTAAATTTCTTATCAAATTAACAAATTTCTTTATGGCAATTCAAAGGTGGAAACTTAACCTTTTCATAAGCCCCTGCCACCATCTTCTGGTAAATCTGGATAGTAGTACGACATTCCATGATCTTCCATATATAACGAACATTAATACAACACAACAAAATAAAAAGATAACGAATTGTAACAATTTCGACAATTATTTACCTCATGAATTAGTACTACTATCATGCGGCGATGGAGACATAAAGTTGGAAAGCGGATATTCTTGGATGAATATAAGATTTTCGGCATCACCCTACATATAATCATAATATAAATATAACATAAACATCCATCATAACGGAAAATTGAAAATACTAACCAACAACATTTGTGAATATGAGAATGTGGGCGGTACGGAATAGCTAAGTTGTGATGGTTCTTCAAGTTGGGATGGTACCACCGGGATGTTAGTATGCGTTACCTCGATGTGTTTTCCTTGCTTGAAGTCGAACTTCCCTGCATTTATATCAAACATACATGAGAATTTGAAATTGGACTCCATTTCAATGGCGAGGTTAACAAACAAAAGTACCTTTATTTTCTTCAACCTCGACTCCAATGGGCCTTTCGCATGAAGCTTTTTTGGTGCACCCTTTCTTTTCACCAATATAGGATCCCTTGCATTATCGCAATCAATGGGCTGAGAATCCGTGCACTGAGAGGATAAGTTAAAAGCAGTCAGCGACCCAACATTACTTTCGCTACTCAACTTGCTAAGCGCAAGCTCTCTATATTGACATTTTATCCAGTTCATTATTACACGTGACCGCCCTCATCATCTGCAGTGAGATCTGCCACCTGCGAAAAAGCTTGACACATTTTGTCGTATCTCAACTGTGTCGGAGTACTAACCAAGCCATCGTGGTTCACTACCACTCTTGTGTGTGGTCTACTAGTATCTCTTCTCCACCTTCGTAGTATATATCTCTCGGGTATTGATCTCACGTCGTTACGGATTAAGACTGTGATTGCATGCCTGCATATTTATCCCTCAAAACTCAAACAAATGGCAGCTGCAAATTATTTCACAACTATCCCTCCGAAAAGAGACGAAGAACTTTTTTCTTCTTCTTTTGGTGGTCATAAAACACGTCCTCTAGAACTTCGTACCTTATCCCTGAGCTCCCATCTGAAGCAGCTATGAGATCGCAATATATCTTCCCTGTGAACTCATCTTGCACTTCTCGAAACTTCGAAATTGTGTACACCAACTGAAATTGCTTTTCCATTTCATAATTTGTTGCACATGGTACCATCTGCGAGTATGACTTGAAATCTGCATAGTACTCCTTCTCAACCTTGCTTCTCAGTGCTCGTTCATATTGTTCAACAAACTGCTTAAGCGAGGTCTTCAAACGTACATATCCATTGAAGATGGCATTCATACTTTCACTTCGCTGAGTCGTGGACATATCAGCCCAGAAAGTGTTTTTCAAAAAAACATGGAACCCAAAGACTTCTTTATTATAAAGTCCAGCCAACCAATCATTTTCATGCAAACTCGTATAAGTCAACCATCAATGTCCAACCTTCTTCAAATTCTTCATCAGTCTGTGAATCATACACCAATCTATGTATAGCCGAAAATATGTTTTCCTTATCAACATGATACCCAAACTTCTCCGACAATTTCTTCAAAATGTGCCATAAACACCGTCTATGTTTGGTGGTCGGAAAAATAATTTTAATTGCATTTTGCATAGCCCTGTCTTGGTCTGTAATAAATTCCATGGGGGACTTGACCCTACATGCACTCAAGCTATGTATTGAATAACCAAAAAATGTATATTTGTCCTCGTTTGATAATAGACCACAACCCAGCAGTGTTGATTGACCGTGATAGTTAACTCCAACAAAAGGAGCGAAAGACATGTCGTATTTATTGGTAAGGTAGGTGGTGTCAAAGGTGACAACATCACCGAAGTCCTTGCATGCTTGCATGCATCTATTATCAGCCCAAAATACGTTCTTCAGTCGCGACTCATCATCTAAATCGATACTGAAGTAAAATTCGGGACATCGTGCTTGCATTTTCGAAAAGTAAGATTGTATTGTGGCTGTATCACCCTCTCCGAGTCGTAATTGTCTCACTTGCTCAATATAATTTCGACAATTCTTTTTCACACAAGGCAAATTCTCATATCCATCAGCTTCAACGACTGCGCAATTGAAACTTTTATGCAGCAGAATCTCGACCATATCATTAACTTCAAGCTTTCTTTTCATATGTGCTGGCAATTTTCGATTGCAACAGTAAAACCTGGACTTTGAAGGGCTTGTTGTATGATTTTGCTAGAGGTGGACTGTGTTGATCCTCCAAGTTCCATTATCATCCGAAGAAGCAGAGATTCTAGCTTTACAATCCGTCTGAATTGTTGGTTGAGGCTTCAATGAACCAACAACATTAGTGCTTCTTCGACCTTCACGACTACATGTAAAGGTCACATATCTTAGAACTCCATCCTCTCCTCTTTTCGAATTCCTCTTCCGAACTGGAAAACCTATGTCATATGCATATCTTTTATAGAACTCAAACATTGCTTTTTCATCTGTGAATTGCATACCCACCTCAGGCACAATCGAGCCCTCATCTCCTAACCCTTCTTCTTCCACTATATTAGTATTTTGAACAACATTCTCATTTTCAGAGTCAGCAACAAAATTACTATGCACGTCTTCCATAATAGACCACATGCGATGAAATAATTGGTAACGTTATTTTAGATAAGTCAATTACACTACCATAGACACATCAAAAATAAATTCATGTTTCTATATATATATTAACAAACTACACAAATTTGCTCTGTAATGACAGATTCAGAGCAAAACAATCACAACATTTAATCATATTACCCATACTACACGACAACATTGATAATACCTTCATATGAAAATGGGAAAATAACAAACACATGGATAGAGATTACTGCAGCCAAAGAAAGAGGTTGGGCCTTGCACATTTCAGCATAATAAAAGCAATTCAATTGGTTATTATTCTTCACGTTACACTTGGTTTCTAAGTTGAAAACATCAATCACTTAGACTTAGTAATCTCATTTTGTGATTAGTTTCTTCGTCTACCTTCTAGCTTTAGGATTTATAATATTCAAGGTGTTTTTTCTACGTGAGCCATGAGTATTGAAAATGGGCAAAGAAGCCATTAGTATTTGTAATAAAGATTGAGCTTACTGCACTAACCAACTAGTCGCATCTTGGATATTCCGGCAACGTTCGCATTTGGACACTTCTTTTATTCTACGACATGGGTGCAAGATAGCTGGTCGATTGACGCTGGAGGTGGAGAAGATGGCTGGTCGGGCAACGGTAGGTGGAGAAGATGGTTGGTTGAGCAGGCTGGCCGGATTTCAAGCTTCGACGAAAGAAAGGGGATACTGAGCTTGCGTTTTGCCGGATTTCACGCTTGACGAACAGGGATACTTAGCTTGCTATTTTGGGGGTGATTGTAACCAAAAAACAAAATGAGATTTGATTTTCAATTGGCGGTAAGCCAACATGATTTTCATTATACGAGTTCTCATTAATAATGGGGTTGAGAGCTTGTGAAGAGCCTTCGTTGGAGCCCCAGATTGTGACTAATGATAGATTGGTAAAGAAACATTTTAAAAAGTGTAAGAAAGGCATAATGGTGTACAATTTGAAGGAAGCTATTGAAAGTCGCAAAGTGCGTAAGGAAGACAAGTACAAGATTGGGCTTGTATGTATTTTGGAAATTGTAATATTGCCCAAGGAAAACTACACATACATAAATTTAGAACACTTGATCTAGAGGCGATAATTAGTTATTTTTGGGGGGGGGGGGGGGGAACTAAGGTGGAGCGCAACTCATTTCCCTCCACTGTCGGTTGTTTCTTATTTGTTTATTGACCGCACATGTGAGTCATTTTTTAAAAATCACCTGTAAAAGCCCTGACAAAACATTCTGTACGCAAGGCTTTATCCTTATGTTTTCTAAAAGACAGAAATATTATTAATTAATATAGAAATTGCTTACAGTGGCGTAAATAAATCACCTCTAATCTGGACTCTATGATGAGTCTGATATATAGCTCTTGTTTGTGTCTCATTTTGAGGAAAAACATATATTTTAAAATAATATACTTTTTAAAAATTTGTGGTTAAAAATAAGAATTTTTTATTAAAGATATTAATTATTTTATTGAAAAATATGTTATTGAAAATAAATTTTTTGATAAAATGAGACTCAAAAAAAGACATAATATTGTCAGAGTCGGATGAATATAAGGCTAGATGTAGACTGTTACCCTAATATTAACAGTAGAGTTTTTTGAATCATTGTCAATTTTGCAATATATATGTGTGTGTATTTTAATTTGATGATCTAGATTTCATCATTCAATAATATAATTAAAACATTAACTTTAATATTAATAAGAAAAAATTGTTGGGAATAAAATTATAATTGTCATATTAAACAGAGAAAACAAAAGGATATTTTAAATTATTGATGAAATATTTAATAAAAAAGAGAATCTCTTTATCGGTCATTAATGATCAAAGTACTATTAGTGATTGTTGATGATATAAATGACACATTGTTGTAGTATTAGTTAAGGTCCTTCAGGATGTGCTCTATGGTCACTGATGATATTGTTATCTATAATTCTGCACGAGTCAACGACTGCTATTATTTTTCATCAAATAGAATATATAATTCTATTGACGTTCATTTTTTTACATTTATGGTTATACTATGTAATTCATTTTTATTTTTTTTTCATTTATGGTTGTACTTTAAAAAGGCAACCTAAAGATTTTGCGTAAATCCCCATGTTGTTTGAACCATCTTCCAATATAGTCTTTCTCTATTCTTAATAGACAAAATTTTCCATAATCGAAATCTATTTAAAGAATAAAAGATACTTTTCAAAATCTATAAGAAAAAAGACGATATCATATTTTGAGCTTATTGAAAAGTCTCGACTAGAGATATCAAATTGGGTAAGTCAATTCAAACTTGTCTGAACGAAGCTTAGAAGGGTACTTAGTTCGGGCCAATCCATGGACTAAGCGACTTGCAACCTATTTTTTGAGAGCTAATTATATATTTTATTCAATTAAATACATTTGGAAGTTGAAGAAAGAATTTTATATTATTAATTAGTCCTGTAGAATCTTATAAAATTGAATAATGCTATTTGCAGTCGTTCACTACAGCAGTCGCCCTATGTGGCATACACATGACATGTGGTTATTTGATGCATTAATGAATAAGAAAACTACCACATTAATGTATCAAATAATCACCTGCCATGTGTATGCACGTAGGGCGACTGCCGTAGTGAGCGACTACGAATAGCATTACTCTATAAAATTTACAATTACTGCTCAATCATTTAGATTAGACCAGTCATCCTAAAAATGACTAAATTGCCAAAAAATTCCGTGTAATTAATTCGAACATTTTTGGGTAAGAAATGACCGCCAATGTGAGTTGGGCCTTAGAGGTATGTCCGTTAATTTAGGAGAAAAAGGTTGCCCACTCAAATAAGCCCAAAATTATTTACATAAAAGCCCAAAAGTTAAGGAAGAACGGCCCAAACCATCACACTCTTGGAAATTTATTTTTTTATTATTCACTTGATGATGTGTGGATTTATAATGTTCAAGATTCATTTTACATGAATATAATTTAATTCTAGATTTCTAGAAATCCCTTAATTTAGAAAAGGAAATAAAAAGAAGAACAAATACACGTGATGGAGGCCGAGATTGTGATATAGAGGGGTCACATTTATTTGATTTTGACATGCATTATGGATACATTTTTTCAATTATACATTCTTGCACAGTACTCGATTACAAGATTTTATCTTATTTGTTTTGATGTCATTTCGAACCACCACACACCTAAAGGAAGAAATGTGTATTTATTTAAATTTCCTTTAATAACCACTCTTTGTGCCTAGATATTATTAAATTTTAAGGTTTCGTTGATTGTTTATTTAATAACCTTTCTAAATGGGATTTATCCCATCGAGCTTAAACTCTATTCATTTTGATCGCATGCCAATCTTTTTCATCTGAAGATGACAAAGCTGATCAAATGTACTCTTGTAAGTACCAACAAGTTGCAATGCTCCAGCTGCGTTTTTTGTAATAAATTTTGTAAAAAATCAATATTTTTGAAGAAAATGTGGCTAGAAATGAATTTGTAAAAAGAGTAAATTTTAAAGAATGAAGATCAAACATGGACAAAGTCTATTGATGTGTAGGAAAGCAATAACTCTTGTAAGTACCAACTTGTTTGATGGATTCTATTTCTCTGTCATTCACTTATCTGAAATTTTGAAAAGTTAAAAAATTGTACAATTTTTCCCTTTGAGGCCGACAATATTTCATGTCCCTAGGGCCTTTCAGACAATGAGTTTTCTAACCAACTTGCAGGACTAGAGCTGAAAATTAACTGCACAAGTGCACAACTTGAAAGAGTTGTGTTTCTGTCAACTATCTTAGCAATGTTACAAAAACAAACACCACACATTGTCACATCAGAGGTTGACAACATATTTCCTGCCTACTATGGGCTGGAGATTAGTTTTAATTTATCAAGAACAATTTATTAGTCTTTTCTAATAATGGATCATGTTGATAAGTATGGTGATAGCGACAACGATGAATAATTAAGAACACTTATTTCAAAAAAATTATCGTAATCCTATATATATAATGTCATATTTGGTGGGCTTTGAAAGATAAAATTATGCATAACCATAAATGGGAAAAAAGAAGAAGAAGAAGTTAAAATATTGTTTATTGTTTTTACATAATATAATTGAAAAATATTTACTAAAATATGTTTTTAGAGTATCTCTTAAAGATTCTCTATTTTTAAAGATGATATTCTATTATTTAGAAAATATCATTAAATTTAGGAAATAAAAATATTGAAGTACTCCAACGGGCTCTTTATATTTAACACTTAATTTTATTACTCTAAAAAAATATTTATTATTTTTTTGTATCTTTTATTTTAACTAACTTTTTCTAGATTATTATATTATTTTCTTATATTCAAAATTGAATTAATTTAAATGCATTTAATCATAAAGAATGAGTTTTGGAGAGCCAAATCCACTCTCTACATTAAAATATTAATTTAAAAAGTCCTTTGGAATATCATTTTAAGGGTATCTAATGTTTAAAGAGTCGATTGAAGATATTTTAGTTGCTACCAAATTGAAAAAAAATGACCCAAGTAACCTAATCTTGTAGTTTTTGTCCATATTTGCGTCTATCAATGTTCAGGGTTGAAGGTCCCTAGCTCAAGTGCACTTGAACGGGAACCATGATTAGTAATGGTAGAACTAGAAGAAGAGTAGAGGAATCAAGGTTACACGGTGGGTAGAGAGCTACGTGTGTTTTTCGATTATAGAGGCTAAGAGGTAGGGACAGTTATCCGCTCGAATCTTGCTAATAAAATGGGTGGGAGCAAGTTATTCCAATTGTTATCTTTATTCTAAACTTCTCGATTATTGTCTTCAAGTTTCAGAGATCTATGTGAGTTAGAATCTCTAAATTAAGCGCTAGTTTGGCCTCTATTATTTCACGTTATAATGAGCGGAATGATAATTTTTTGAAGAATGTGTGGTTATAAAAGAAAGAAAATTTTCTTTTTTGAATTTACGTATAATATTATTTTATTGAAAAATGTGTAGTTGATAAAAATACAGAAAAAAATATTATAATTTAATGAAAAATATGGATTCCAAACATCTTAAATAGTGTTCTTATTGACATGAATAAATTATCAATGCTTAATTAATTAATTTGATTACTTATTGCATTGAAAATCATGATTAAGTAATTATCTTGTCATATAATTAATGGATTTCCTTAATTAACGATTAGCTATCACATGTGAGATGATTAAATTGCTTATGGAAAATGCTAACAACATCAAGAAGACATAGCTGAAAATTGATTAATTTTTTTCCCCACAATATTATACTCTTTAATTGCAAACTAAGGCTTATATAAAATAGACAGTTCTATGGACGTATCTTAATGGTTTGGTGATTGATATTAATACTAATGTATTAGGCGGAGAACAAATTTAGCTCCCGTTTGGTCTCCATTTCATTACATTATATTTTTCTTTCTCCTATTTTCAACCACACAATCTTTTATAAAATAATATTACACGTAAATAAAAAAAAATCCTTCATTTTCAACCACTCATTTTTCAAAAAAAAAAAAAAACACTATACGGGACTTTATAATTAATAGCATCAAGTGCGTTATTAATTAATTACTATTATAAATTATTCTGCAACTTTTTAAATATCTTATGCAGCAAGTAATCCTATATTAAAAAAAACATGGTATAATCATACAATAAATACGAGTTAATATTATGTCGATAACTAACTTTCGAATGCATACTTAACAAATAATGAAATTTAAATAGTGGATTAGTTATTGATTAACGATTGGCAATCCCATTTATACAAGTTAATTGAATAACTTCCAGCACCAAATATGCGAAATAGTTTATAGCTTTGTTCATACAAAATACACCACCCCCACCTTTTTTTTTTCTTTGTGACGAGTATTGAGTATTGAGTTCCATCGTTGGGAATTTTACAATTAATTATGCTTT
>NC_036249.1:2545107-2557607 GCF_002742605.1 Olea europaea var. sylvestris | reverse complement strand
AAGACAGCTCTATTTCAAGAAACAATGGGTTGAATTGTTTGCATTAATTAATACAACATCACTTTCATAATTTTGATACCCTAAATTGTTTCCAATGAAATGATTGTGAAAGAAATATATCCCACAATTACTTGACTTTAGGTATGCTAGAATAAGTAATGATAATCTTGTCTATTCGTAATGAAATACATCACTCGATTTGTTACTTGATATTAGAGAAATGTGACTCGAGTGATTAACATGATCTTTATGTGCATCTCTGTGTTTCACTTATCCCGTTGAGATCTTTTTCCATATTAATGTATTATGATAAATTTGGAAACGAACCAAACATCATATTGAAAGCGGAAAAATATCTCAGCTGCCATCATTTTCATTTTCACAGGCAGTTCGACTGGGAACACCAAATATGGCAGGCACCTTCCTATATGGGATTTTTTTTTTTTTTTTTTTTTTTGGGGGGGGGGGGTTTTGGGGGTTTTTTTTTTTTTTCTTTTGTTTTAACTACATTTTTTCCTAATTATTTTATTATTTTCCTATATTGAAAATTGAAATACTTTGAATACATTTAATTTTAAAGAGTGTTTGGCTTTCTAAATTAAAATGTTAATTTAAATAGTCTCTTAGAGCATTATTTTAAAAATTAATTTTTTAAATAGAGAGCATATCATATTTAAAAAGTGTCTTGAAAATAACTCATATTTATTAATACCATAAGGATGATTGATTGATATAGGAAGTTGATTGCGATGGTTGTTCATGAGGATCCCGACATTGACTTTATATCTCAACTAATTCATATGTGGACATGGGCAAAAACGAGAAACAGAACAAATTATAAGTGAGGGCAATATTTCCGTTCATTTTTTACGTTTAACTACCGTTCAACCACTACATTTAAATGTTTCAACATTGACAATATGGAAATTTATTTTATATAGATTTGGCCTTTACGATTCTAATAAATGTTAGATGAGAATTAAATTCATAACATGAAGCCCTAATTTGAGGTGCACGACACGGACCATCGGCATCGGCATTGACTCAGCCAAGTGATTATTATTATTATTATTTTTTCAATAAAGTTAGCCTGATAGGATCATTGACAGAGATTTAAAATTTAGTGACATGTCTTTGAATAATTTATTTGAAAATGATTAAAGTAGGAGGGAAATGGGCTTGGAAAACATTACACACCAGCCTGAAGATAACCCATGTTTTTTGCCCCTGTTTGTGTAATGTGTTCCTTTTTCCCCCCTTCAATTACTAGGTTGAGTATGTTGGGACCGGGTGGAAACGAAACGTAAGAATTGAGATTTAATGGACACCAATTTGAAGTATAAATACAAGATCGCAAAAATACCATGAACAATATTAAAGTAAAGAAATAAACTGACAGAAGAACGATGTTATTTTATTCCATCAATGAAAGGAGATAATTACAACAATTGACTTTAACAATACTGAAAGAGGAGACTCATATTTATACCACAAGAGTCTAGCGATAAAAGAGCCCTAAAAAGATAAAAATTCTAGGTTAAACGTGAAAAGGAAAAAAAAAAAAAAAAAAAGAGACAAGGACTTTGTTTCCTTATTTTCCGGATACTATTTGATTCTCCAAATCCATCACGCATCTTCAAGATTTCCTTTCCAATTTGAGTCACCAACGCTAACAATCTCCACCTTGACTCAAATTTCGGTGTAGCGAACGAAGCTCCAAAATTTCTCTAGCTTGAGAAATAATCCGTCTGCATCAGAATAACCAATCTCCTTAACACAGTAACCAAAACTCTCTACGATAACACGTTCCCCCGCCCTACATCCACAAGCGACACCCGAACCCAAAACTCGGGTTCCCAAAATTCCACCAAGGAATTACTGTTGACCAAATAGAGTCGAAGCACACCCTGTAGGAAAAACCAAACACAGTGCTTGATCAGAATGTCCCTTGCCAGAACTATCACCTTCAATGATCTCCAAAGCATTCCAGACATTATTGACAACACTGTATCTACGCTCCATGGATCTCCCCCTGGCATTTGAACATAGTGCAACTGTTGAATTTGGTGGCAAAGCAGAATCACCAATTTTTTCCCTAGCAATGTTCTGAACTGATTCAGAGCCCAACACGAGAGGTATTGTACCAAATTGAATGTCCACCACGGTACTGAACTTGTCCAAATGTCTCTTCTTAACTGGTTCTGCGCTTCCCCGCAAAACGTAGAACTGGGATCTCCTCCATCCCTTCGAACCTTTAAGACTCTACCTGCACCAGAGAATTTATAGCCTTTTTCATCCAGGGCACTTAGCGAAATAAGATTCCTTTTCAGGTCTAGAACATGTTGAACTTGGTCAAGTGTTCTAACAGTTCCATCCTGCAGCTTCAATCTGACTTGACCGATCCCAGCAACAGACAAGACTGGTTGTTTCCCATGACAACTCCACCTTGCTGAACAGTCTCATATATCTTAAATAAATTCCTGTCGAAACACATATGATGCGAACACACTGAATCAAGAATCCACTCATCTTGTTTAGATTCCACATCAGATATAGCCAACAAGACCTCTCCGCTATCCGAAAAATCCTCAATTACATTAGTCCCGTTCAAAGTACAAGATTGCCCTAAATGATTTGCATGTAAATTACCTTTACCCTGCAACTTGTCACAATCTTTCTTCAAGTGTCCTTTTCGCCTGCAGTAGAAGCAATACACATTGCTGTGCCTCGTCTTTGACTTATCCCTCCATCGTTCACCATGAGTAAGCAGAGCATCCCCACTCCTAGATGTAGGATCTCCAACCAACAACTGCATCTTCTCCTTTGAGAACAAAACGTCGTATACCTCATCAATGGTCAGCGTGTATCGACTATACAAAATAGTATCACGAAACGACGAAAAAGAATTGGGTAGCGAATACAACAGGATCAAGGCCAGATCCTCTTCATCATATTTTACCTCCAACATCTCCAAATCTGCAATGATTTCCTTGAACACAGCAAGATGGTCCTGCAGTGACCCTCCTTCCGCAATGCGATGGGAATGCAGCTTCTGCTTTAGAGTCAGTTTGCTCATCAGACTCTTCATCATGCACAACTGCTCCAGCTTGAGCTACAACGTAGCTGCCGTCTTCTCCTTCAAAACATCTTACAGCAAATTGTTGGATAAGTGAAGATGAATCAATGAAACAGCCTTTCGATCCCTCCATTGTCTCTTCTCCATAGACAAAATTGCTGGCATCCTTTCAATACCCAGCAAAGCATCATCAAGATCCATTTGCGTCAACACAGCCCTCATCTTTACTTGCCATAGCGAAAATCTTGTATTACGATCTAGTAGCGGAATATCATACTTCACCGAAGCCATCTATGAAAAATCTCAATCAAACCACGAAGAACTTGCAACCTGCAACACCCAAAACCGAAAAACTTCCAAACGTGTAAGGAGGCAAAATAGTCCAAAACCACAATTTTGCCGAAAACTGAAATTGGACACCATCACAAGGTCCGTCTCGTCGTCCGGAGAAAACAGCCTGAAGACACCATTGCCGGAAACCACCGCACTCGCTCGCCGGAGTTCCCACCGCCGGCGACTAGCTGAAAATGCGCTGGCGACCTATGAGCCTTTCTAGATCGTCTCTGCCTTCTGAGTCCACTGGTGTTGTTCATTTCTCCAAACTCTTTTTGGTTTGACCAGAAAAAATAAAAATAGATCCCACAGAAAATCGAAAAACAGGACAGATTCGTTTTTTGATTTTCTGGTAATTTTCAAACCAATTTTCGATCAGTTTCAGGCTAGAAATCTACCAACAACCCCGCTCTGATACCATTTGTTGGGACCGGGTGGAAACAAATGCAAGAATTGAGATTCAATGGACACAAATTTAAAGTATAAATACAAGATCGCAAAAATACCATGAACAAGATTAAAGTAAAGAAATAAACTGGTAGAGGAACGACGTTATTTTATTCCATCGATGAAATGAGAGAATTACAACAATTGGCTTTAACAATATTGAAAGAGGAGACTCATATTTATACCACAAAAGTCTAGCGCTAAAAGAGTCTAAAAAGGTAATAATTCTAGGTTAAACGTAAAAAGGGAAAAAAACGTGACAAGGACTTTGTTTCCTTATTTTCCGGATACTATTTGATTCTCCAAATCCATCACGCATCTTCAACATTTCCTTTCCAATTTGAGTCACCAACTCTAACAGAGTAGGTTCGGACCATTTTTTTCTTCGATTCGCATGGTTTTCTCTTTCTTTCTTCTCCAAAGGCAAGTTTATCCTATATTAGTGATAACTGATTACAGGGTTCAGATAAGTACACACCATGTGTATTTAAGCCCTTATTTGACAATCATTATAATGAGATATTTGGGTAAAATGTATTTCGGAATGGCCGTTTTTGGAAGAATGTGTAATTAAGAAAATATTTTTGATTTACATATAATATTATTTTATTGAAAAATATATGATTAAAAAAAAGTGTACTAAAATTTTAAAACGAATCAAGTAAGTGTTAAACTCCGCATCACATCGACAACATACAGGGTTCAGATAAGTGCACGCCACGTGTGTGATGTGATGTTCTCCCCTTGTGCTAGTTTTTATTTTCCAATGAATATAAAATGTTTATTTTAAAAAGTATAATATATTTTAACTTGATTTCGTCATCAATGATGATATTAGCTGAAGAGAACGAGGAGATACAAGAAGGTTCTAGTTCAAAAGAAATTCAATTCAAACGTTACGAAATTAGAATATTCGATTCATGCGTGACATAAGGAAGTGAAGTGATCGGATGATCTGCTTGTTTATGCCCATTGTTTATGAAAAGATAAAAGAATGGAGGAAATGAAATAGATCAAAACAAAGCTTGGGATTTCAAATCAAACATATTAAGAAAAAAAAGTTA
The DNA here is from genome assembly GCF_002742605.1 of Olea europaea var. sylvestris. Taxonomy (NCBI): domain Eukaryota; kingdom Viridiplantae; phylum Streptophyta; class Magnoliopsida; order Lamiales; family Oleaceae; genus Olea; species Olea europaea. Next base: position 2,552,687 of record NC_036249.1, on the reverse strand, counting down.
AAATTTTAATTTTTGTACTACTCTACGTAACCTACACCTCTAAATCTTGAGGGCATAGCACCTGTATATTCAATTTCATTTTTATGTGGGTACTAGGGTTGGATAAAACTCTCAAATCGAATCGAACCCGAACCGAACTGAATCAAATCTGACGGTTCTTCTCAAGTTAATTATCCGAACGGGTATTTGAATCAAGAACCGACGGGTATGGTTCGTTTCTCGGTTCTAGGCCAAGAACCGAAGAACCGAAACTTCGTAATTTTTTAATTAATTTATTTTAAATAAGTAAAATTATTTTATTTTTTCTAAATAAATTTGTTAACTAGTTAATTTAGTTCAAACCACAAAATATGATTTTCCTATTTCTAATTTTCAGTTCAAAATCAACTTAATCAAATTGACCTCAATTTTATCCAAATTTATTATTCTACTGTAGTGTCGTTTCTATCGGAGAAAATTGAATTAAAACTCTACAACATCTCTCTTAATTATTTTGAGCTCGCTATCTTTTTTTTTTCTGTGATTTTAATAATCAAATTTATGAAGAATTCAGCAAAGAGTGACGTAAAACACATAAGATTGAATTACGTTATTTTGTAAGAGCTAATATTGAACATATCATTAATTAAATTAACGTAACTTTGTATATATTAAAAAATTTAATTATAATACGGAATCGAATGGAACAAAATAGGATCGAACTGAACCGAATGGAATCGAATCCGAACGGTTCTGTAATTAAATTTGGACACGACGGTTTCACTTACTAAATACCCGAAAATTTCGGATCGATTTGGTTCTCGTTAGAATCGAACCGAATCAGACCATGTGCAACCCTAGTGGGTACAAGTATGCTCTCTAACTTTGATTCTCATAATTTTTCATGTCAAACTTCTAATTCTACAAATCTCGTCCCACCTAGAAGTGTGACTATTTCATGTTAGTTTGACACAACTTGAGTTGGTGGTAGCTTCTCACATTTCTATTCTTCGGGGTGAGTGTGTTTACAATCGACACGTATAAATTTGTGCAGGTTCAGCACATTCTAGAATGTGGGTACTTTTACATTTTTAGCATAATTTTTGAACAGGTGCATACTTGGACCATATTATTTACATCATCAACCATCCAAACCTGAATACTCAATACATTTTTGATACCTTTCATGATTTTTCATAGCGACCAATTATACATGTATCATGTCATATATATCTTCTTTTTACATCACATGTCATTTTGGAATTATTTAAACTAGAACACTCTATACATTTTAACACATTTGTCCGAATTAGGGTACTTCATATGGACAGCTTATAAATGTGTCATGTCACATGTGTTCTCTTGTTATATCACATGACATGCAAGATCATTTAAACTTGGACAAACACATTTTGATACTTCTATTTAATGACAATCTTCATATCCATCTAACTTGTACATGTATAATGTCACGATTATTTTCTTTTACATCAAATATATATCATGCCAATTTATCTAAACTTGAACGCTCAAATACGTTTTGACACCTCTAATTATCAGGCGCAGTCTTTCATAGTGAGCCTTTGTTTGTTAACCATTTTATCACATTATTTTTTTTAACAATACTAATTTTCAACCACACAATCTCCGTTAGAATAATATGACACAAATAAAAAAAAAATTTCCTGAACCCACTGTCATGTTTATACACTTCACACAAATGCACCACGTGGTCTCCTCCTACAAGTTTAAGGTGGACCTCCATGCACTCATTATCTCTATTTCCACCCTATTCGTCTCCCCCTCCCAAAATCCACTTCTCATTTTCGTTTCTCTCTCTCTTAAGTTTTCTCTGCTAAGACAAAAACTGAAAAAGTATTATTCTGATTTAAGAACAAAAACACATGGCTGCTTCTTCTATGGCGCATCCCCAGTCCATCTCCATCAGGAAGCCCAGAACAAGAGACAAAATTCACTCTGCTCTACACTCACCTTCTGTGATCACTTTTCCAAAAGGCCCCTTTGAAATACAAACAATCACCGAAAAGGACTCACCGGCGAAGTCTTCTCCGCCCACGGCTCTGCCGCTGCCACTACCAAAGTGGAACATTCTACAGAAAGCCGCAGCCAAGGCGTTGGACGCGATGGAAATTGCGTTGGTCTCAAGAGAGCAGCGGATATCACTCCCTAAAGCTACTGATCCTCGTGTCAAAATCACCGGAAATTTCGCTCCGGTACTGGAGACCGCCGTCAGGCACAATCTTCCTGTGACAGGCACTATTCCCGACTGCATTAATGGTGTTTACTTGAGAAATGGTGCCAACCCTCTATTCGAACCTGTCGCCGGCCACCATCTCTTCGACGGCGATGGGATGATACATGCAGTGACGATCAATAGTGGCAACTTCGCGAGCTATGCTTGCCGCTTTACCGAGACTAAAAGGCTTGTTCAAGAACGTGAATTAGGCCACCCCGTGTTTCCAAAAGCCATTGGAGAGCTCCACGGGCACTCTGGTATAGTCCGGCTCCTTCTTTTCTATGCACGTGGCTTATTTGGGCTTGTTGATCACAGCCATGGGACCGGAGTAGCCAATGCGGGACTGGTCTACTTCAATCAAAGACTATTAGCCATGTCTGAAGATGATCTTCCCTATCAAGTGAGGATCAAGCCCTCTGGTGATCTTGAAACCATAAGCCGCTATGATTTTGATGAGCAATTGAGGACGACAATGATTGCTCACCCAAAGATTGATCCTTTTTCTCGTGAGCTCTTTGCTTTAAGCTACGATGTTGTTAAAAAACCATACCTGAGGTACTTCAAATTCTCCGCCGACGGAAAAAAGTCACCGGACATTGAGATACCGTTGGACGTGCCGACTATGGTTCACGATTTCGCGATCACCGAGAATTACGTGGTGATTCCCGACCAGCAAGTGGTTTTCAAGCTTCAAGAAATGATAAAAGGTGGCTCTCCAGTGATTTATGAAAAAAACAAGAAATCTAGGTTTGGGATTTTATCAAAGACAGCTGAAAATGCGAACAATATTATTTGGGTTGATTGCCCGGATACCTTTTGCTTTCACTTGTGGAATGCTTGGGAGGAGCCGGAGACTAATGAAGTCGTGGTGATCGGCTCATGCATGACTCCACCGGACTTGATTTTCAACGAATGCAATGAAAAACTAAAGATTGTTTTAATAGAAATTAGGCTGAATCTGAAGACTGGTGAATCGAAAAGGCTGCCTATTATTCATGCATCAGAGCAAATCAATTTAGAAGCCGGAATGGTGAACAGGAACAGGCTTGGTCGAAAAACAAGGTATGCCTATCTTGCAATTGCTGAGCCATGGCCTAAAGTTTCAGGCTTTGCTAAAGTCGACCTCTCATCCGGACAAGTTCAGAAATTCATGTACGGAGACGAAAAATATGGAGGTGAACCATTTTTCTTGCCGAATGATTCAAATTTTGATGGAGAAGAAGATGCTGGGTATATTCTTGCATTAGTCCATGATGAAAAGACATGGAAATCTGAACTTAAGATAATAAATGCTAGGAGTTTGAAATTGGAAGCCAGTATTAAGCTTCCATCAAGAGTGCCATATGGTTTTCACGGGACATTCATAAGCTCAGGTGACTTAAGAAATCAAAGTATGTAGTACAAAATAATAATGTATGTGCATATATATATATATATATATATATATATGAGCACTTATTTTCTGAGTATGAGTAATATGCCAGATGGATATGGTAGATAAATGTCCCCAGACTCTCCTAAGTTTTCAATTTCGACTTTTATAAAATAAAAAATTTTGTGGGTATTTTATAAAGAAATCTGCTTGAAGTTCTTGGCGTGTAGCTATACTTTGATCTCAGCTGGTTTCTGTTTCATTTTTTCCCCTTTATTTCTGGAAACTGATCGGAACTCTGATTACAGTAACAAATGCATTTACAGCACAGATTAATCTGCACGCAACACTAGATTTTGGCTGCATGTTTATGTTAAAAATAATGCAATTTTCTTCCGAGTAATGCTATCAGTACAAAGTTGGGATGTTATTTTTTTCTTCTCAGAAAATTTAAGCAGGGCATCTACTTCCAAGACTTTTGTCCTTCTCGTTTCTGAGCCACCATCTAATCATTTTAATATAGATAAATATATAAAGACGAGATTGAGATATGACTTCATGACTTCTTATTGCTCTTGTACCATACTGAATCAAATTCGAGTTGGTCAAGTTCTTAAAAAATTAATATTTAGGACATCACAGCACAGCCATAATTTTCTGATCCTTTTCTTAAATTTTAGTTTGTACAGATTGAAATTCGACTAAGAATATATTAGATAATTAATTTATTCCGAATTGGTTTAGAGTATGCCATTATCTATTCTAGTCTTTATACACAAAGTTAGTGGCCACCACACAATTAATTCGGCACATTAATAAGGTCACTCTACTTATTAAGAATCTGACTTACTTCCCTACACCATGGTTGTCTGAAGTTAATTAATTTCCCGGTGGTTCAATGTTAACCATAGCTTTGTAAAAGATGCTTCTTCTTGAATCACCGACCACAGTAGAGCTATCAAATATCCTATTTAAGTTTATCAATTATGCTATTTTTATAGAAAGACGGTCTAGAAACAGTGTCAGAAGATGAGTTAAAAAGAAATGAATTGATGAAAAAGTTAACTGTATTTTAAATTGTTCAATGATAAAGTGTCATATGACATTATTTAAGTTAATATGTAAACATTGATGTACATATAGTAAGATCATAATTTTATTATGAGAAAATGTTTGGCAGGTATTTCTTTTTCTTAATAACTTCATCAAAAATACATTTTTTATTCATACATTTCATATCCATAAATTATATAGCGTTGAAACCTTTGAAAAGTCTGCTGAAAATTGGATAATAAGCTTGACTTTGTCATCAAATTGAAAATAGGTGCAAACATGCACGATCAGTAATGGATCGATCTCTTTTTCTACATCTTTTGTGTAATTTAATTACGTCCCAAATTCCAAAATTTCCATCTTTAGAATCCAATTTTCTAACAAAAGGAGAAAGGCTCTAAATATATAGCCTATTTGGGAGTGATTTTTTTGTCCAAAAAAATTGATTTTTTGACTGTTATTTCACTAATTTAGCCTTCATATTTTACTTCTTCTCTCACAGATGGACCACAATTTTCTCTTAACGGTCAAAAAATCAATTTTCAAAATCACCTCCAAACAGGTTCTGTATAATTTCAAGTCATCTTATCAAGATTGAAGCACAACAGTTCGTTCGCTGTCTATCAAGTCCTTTTCACTTGTCTTCATACTTATCCTTGTTTAAAATTATCAGAACACTCGCAAATAGTATCTTATAAAGACGAGAATCTGGATCAAGAAGCTAAACCAGAATATGCCAATCTTGACTCCAAAATCAGCATTTAAAAGCCCACAAAGAAACAAAGCAATAAAGTATTTGGAGCATGAACTTCACGTGAAATACCCGTGGAGCTTGGACACAAAAATGAATTGGGGTTGACCATTGGAAACAGTACGGTCCAAAAATATCTCTAAATTAATTAATTATTTTCACACAACTAATCGTAAATTCATAATATTATCTTGCCCTTGTTTGACCCCATTTTGGGGAAAAATGTGTTATTGAAAAATCGTTTTTTTCTGGAGAACCCACATTTAAAAATAATCAAGAATTAAAGTTATTTTATTGAAAAATGTATAATTGAAAATGAATTTAAAAAAAATAAGTTTTTCGAAAAAATGGGACTCAAACAAGGGACTCATTTTTATCCACTTGTTGCCCCTTTAATGTAACAATCATGCTACGGGAAATTGTTTTTGACATAATGGTTGATAAAATATTACATGACATTTCATCAATGAACTATTTTAAACACAATTAGTTGTCATATTCAATCAACTCCCGTCACTATATCTTTTATCACTGCATCTAGTTTGATTTTTCTGTTAAAGTAGCATTATTTTTAATGTAATGATCGAGACATATTTACGATATATTCTATAAGTTAAGTTGTATTGACTTATAAATTTGTTGAATTTTAATTTTCTCTAGTCAATTTAACATGTTGAATATCATGTATCAGATACAGTCATCATTGACAACATTATATAGCATGAGCGAGACAAGGGCCGTCATTGTTTTCGGGGCAGGTGTTGAAATTGCCTTACTTATGCCGAAATCTCAGGAAGTGATAAGGGCTCGCTTCCCCATTATTATTATTTTTGCTTTTTTAATTATATGTTCCAGTCTAGTTTATATTTTATTGAGAGTTTGAGGACTAGAAATTCGATTTCAGTTATGATGGTTGATTAGGTTATCTTATTAGTAGTCACAAAGAGAGTTGTATTATTTTTGATTTGGACTATTAAAAATTAGTAAATGTTTTAATAAACGAGTATTTGATGTTTAATTCTTTGGTAATCGTTCGAATCAAAAGAAATTAAAAGATCGATTGTGTTGTGATAGTGGTAGGACGATGCATCCCACAATTCGTTAAAGTCTTCAAACTTGTTTTCAATTTAGTTATATTAAACATCTTGTGACCACTTCCATGTTTTCTATCCGAATTTGATTGAAGCAAATAACGCAAAATCAAAGAGACACCCATATTTAAGGTCCCGTTTGGGAGATATTTTGAAAATTGATTTTTTGACCGTTAGGAAAAAAGAAAAAATCACCTGTAAGAGAACAAGTGAAACTTTACAATTGAAATAGTAAAATAACGGTTAAAAAATTAATTTTTTGGGATGAAAAATCTCTTTCCAACGTCCCCTAATTATATGGTGGCCATTGACAAAACACAAAAGCCACTAACATAGTCTAAAAGTAATCAAAAAGTGTGTTCATTTTCTGTGGTCGGTCAACTAATAAGATAATTCAACCTTTAAATTGATTGACATGTCAGTGAACATGACATATTTTTTATTTTTCTGAATTAAAAAAAAAGTGTATTAATGTTATGAGTTTAATCAGTTGAACACGAATAAAGTCCAATAACTATAGATAGATTCTCAACTATGTATTTTAAGACAGGATAACGAGAGGCGGGAAACTATTACCCACTATGTTCCTTCGACTTCACATTAAAATATATAAATATAAAAGCTGCACCAACATTTAATTGTAATTCTTTGGATTTTACAAAGATTGGAAAAATAACGCTTTTATATCATTATTGATGCTACCAAAAATCGTACCTGTAGATTTTCCGAGCTTGATGACTGATGATGAGCACGAACGTGATCTTCCGATACCTGAAACAAAGGCAACGAGGTGTGTTCTCGTCGCCCCTCCGATGCTTAAGTCAGAAAGGGAAATATATGCGTGAGGCTATATGCTGAAGAACAATGAGAAAAACGTACCTGAATAATGGCCAAAGGTTCTGCTTTTATAGGAGTAGGTAGTGTACTCCTAGTAAGATTGTGTTGGTTGGATGTTTTTATCCAAGGGAATTTCTATTATAAAGAATGTCCTACTTGAAATGGAATTGTTTGACAAGTGGTGTTAGGGTTGATGTAGAATCCTTGGGTGTTTAGGTTTGTTAGTTAGGTACCCAGGTC
>NC_036249.1:2540993-2542399 GCF_002742605.1 Olea europaea var. sylvestris | reverse complement strand
GAGGTTTTACTGAAGGAGCGTGATGACGCAAGGAGGGAGGCTGCGAAGGCCAGGGATGACTTGGTTGCAGCAAAGGATGAGATCGAGGGTGCGAGGCTCGAGCTCATCCAGAAGTCAGAGGATTTCGGGCGCGAGCTCGAGGCTGTAAGGGAGAGGGCTTGGGAGGAGTTTAAAACCTCCGAGGACTGCGACAGGATAAAAGGGGAGTATGCGTCGGGAGCGTACTTCCATGCCCTGAAAGAAGCCCGGGCCTTCCTCAGGCAGAAGTTGCCCGACGTCACTTCAGACGACCTGAAGACGGTGCCTTCCATTGCTGATACATTGGAGCTCTCGGGTTCGGAAGATGGAGGAGGATCGGGTGGAGATGATGAGGAAGGTCCTGAGGACGACGTTGAGATCGACATCAGCAACCTCGATCCTCCTCTCGGCCACATTGGATGACTTCCCCACCCCGATCCTTTGTAATTTTTTGTTTAATTTTGACAATGTAGATTGGTCGAGGACTATGTATGTTTAGTTAATTTATTCAAACTATTTATCTCGACCTCTTGGACTCCATACAATCGAGCAATCAAATTCGAAACTTTACTGCTCGCGCGATATTGAAGTATTTACTCGAGGATTCCACAACTCGAGCGTATTTAAGGGATTTTAGGTGAGACGTACATTCTCGAGCAACAATAAAAATATGATGATGTGACATTCTCGAGGACTGTAGTCCCGAGCACAGCCAAACTTTAAAAATTGAGTGACATCCTCGAGGACTGTAATCCTCGAGCACGCAAACTTCAAAAAAGTTGTTATGTGACATCCTCGAGGACTGTAATCCTCGAGCACACTAACTTCAAAAAAGTTGTAATGTGACATCCTCGAGGACTGTAATCCTCGAGCACACTAACTTCAAAAAAGTTGTAATGTGACATCCTCGAGGACTGTAATCCTCGAGCACACTAACTTCAAAAAGTTGTAATGTGACATGCTCGAGGACTGTAATCCTCGAGCATACTAACTTCAAAAAGTTGTAATGTGACATGCTCGAGGACTGTAATCCTCGAGCACACTAACTTCAAAAAGTTGTAATGTGACATCCTCGAGGACTGTCCAAAATAATGTGGGATTTTTGTATGTCCCCGGGCGACACTTTAACGGTTTATACTTGAGCATATGATCAAGCCCTTTTGTGCTTGCGTAGGGCAAGCAAGGCTTTGGTGCTTGCTTGAGGCAAGGTTTTTTGATGTGCTTGCCTGGGGCAAGGCTTAAATTGGCTTGCCAAAGACAAGGCTTGAAGGGGCTTGCTCGGGGGCAAGGCTTAAATTGGCTTGCTCGAGGGCAAGGCTTAAATTGGCTTGCTCGAGGGCAAGGCTTGAATTGGCTTGTCGAGGACAAGGCTTAAATTGGCTTGCTCG